>NC_091562.1:668287-675787 GCF_042767895.1 Penaeus vannamei
TCTCCACTCCCCTCACTCTCTCCCCGCTTCTCCCTGCCTGCTTATCTGTCTCTATTTCTCCTCCGAATCTTTCTCTCACCCTTCCTCCCATTTCCTACTTTAAGTTGCTCTCTCGCACCTGTCTCTCCAAACACACTCACTCACTCACTCACTCACTCACTCACTCTCTCTCTCTCTCTCTTTTTATCGGTCAGCCATCACCGCGACCCCTGGACTCAGTCTCTCACTCACCTGCATACACCTGCCACGCCCCCACCCACCTCCCACACCCTCCACCCTTTCCTGATCACCCATACACATACACACACAAACTCCTCCCTCGTGCAGACTATCCTTCCCCCTTCCCTCCCTCCCCTGCCTTGTCGTCTCTTCCCTCCTATCCTCCCCATTCCTCTCTTTCTCTACTTCCCCTCTCCTCCATTCCATTATCCTCTCTCCCTCCTTTCCGTATCCCTTCTCTCTCTCCTTTCCCTTTTCCTCCTGTCTCCCTAATCCCCGTTCCCTTCTCCCTCTCACAATTTCTTGATTACCCTCTCTCCCATCCTTCCTCACTCCCGCATTCATCTATCGTCTATCCCTTTCCTTATCCTTCCATCCTCCCTCCCTCTCCTCTTCCTCTATCCACCCCCTCCCCCTTCTCCTCTTCCTACTCTCTTCCTCCCTTTTTTCCTTATCCTATCTCTCTCCTTTATCCCTCGTTATCCCGGTTAGGTCCTCGCTTCGCTCACGGGGACAGACCTTCCTTGTGTTCCCTTTACGTCACACTCCGCGGCCTGGTATAGCACTTCGGAGGCCTTCCATGTGCAACAGATCCCCCGGCACTGCAATGGGCTGTTTCGAGGCATTGTCCCAAAGCGATATTTCTGTCTTCTTTTCATTCATTCCGTTCTTATGTCTATCTTTTCCCATTCTTTTTTTTTTCTTTTTTTAGTTTCCCGTTTGCTTTATACAATATCACGCGCGATGGCTGCACGGCGAATAAAAAGCGTTTTCTGTATTGTTCTCTCTCACGAGTCACGAACAAATGGAACTAAATCGGGAACACACTTCCTTAAAAGGCATTCCACACCCTGTTTTTTTTTCTACCGCCACCGCAAAACACGCTTAAAAATAATGCACACTGAATATACACACATACGAATTTCTATTTCTATCACTACCACAATAACTCACAAACAAAAGGCGAAAAAAAATCACACAAAAACACGAAACATAACAAACACACATCTTCCCTTCGCACACGCTTTGATTTTGTTTGTTTTTGTTTCTTTTCCTTAGCATCAAAACAGAATAAAACATAAAACAGCGTATGTCTTCCTCGACACCTGTTAACACCGCTCCTCGTAAAATTCCGCAGCGCTAAAATCCGCATAGAAAACGGCACAGCTGATCATGATTCGTTTCTACACTTTTTTCCTCCACGATTTTACAGTCTTAGAAAAAAGAGAAAATACCGGGATAAAAAAGTTGGAGGAAATAATGATGGCGATGATTATGATAGTAATGGTATTAGTGATACTGATACCAGTAGTAATAACAGTAGGGAAAAATAATGATTACAATAATACCAGCAATAATAATTATAGTAGTTGTAGTAGTAATAATGAATAATAATAACAAAAAACAACAACAACAATAATTATCATTATCATTATTACAATAACATTAATATCAAAATTAGTAGCGATAGTGATAGTAATAGTGATAGTAATAGTAATAGTAATAGTGATAGTAATGGTAATAGTAATAACTATAACAATGTCAATAACAACGAAAACAATAATAACAATAAAAATAACAATAATAATAACAATCAATAACAATAACAATCACCACCACCACCACCACCATCACAACAGCAAACACAATCCCGGCACAAACGACACCCACAACCCACGACCCACGACCCCGAAGGTAGGCCTACCTAATGTGCAAGCGGCGGCGCGTCCGACAGACCTCGCACCTCCTGCCGGTCCAAGCGTCAGTGGCCGTTGTGCCGACGAGTACCGCGACTGCAAGCACCGACACGACAGGCGAGGGCATCCCGCCACCCCCGAAGGCTCAAGCGCGAATGATTCAAGCAAAACCCAAGCAGCGGCTGGACTCACGCGCGTCAGAGGGGGGCGTGGGGGGTGAGGGGAGGTGGGAAGGGAGAGGGAGGGAGGGGAAAGGAGATAGGCAGGGAGGGAGGGAGGGAGGGAGAGGGAGGCAGGGAAGGTGAGAGAGGGAGGGAGAGGGAGGGAGGGGGAAAGGGGGAAGGAGGGGGAAGGAGGGGGAGGGAGATGAGTGGCAAATGAGAAGGAAACTGAGACTGGCACATCATGTGGGGGTATACGTCACCTCACCTCACTACACCCGAGTCGAACTCCTCCCTTCTCCTCCCTTCCCCTCTCCCACCCTCCATCCCTGTGTCCCCTGTTACCTGTGCTCTTCACCCCCACCCCTTCCCCTCCTCCTCCTCCTCCTCCTCCTTCCCTTCCTTGTCTTCCCTGACCATGTGAGATTTCGATCTCCCCCCCCCCCATAGGCCTACCCCCATCCTCCACGCACCACAAACAACAAACAAACACCACAAACTCACTCATCCCCGAGAGGTGAACAGGAGCGCTTATCTCATGGGAAATACACACACACACACACACACAAGCACACGTACACACCAACACTGACTAGTAACTAATGACGTGTCACCTTTTTTGTGTCTGCGCATTATCGGTGTTTATGCTATGACCAGCAATTAGACCCCGAGTATTTCTTCTCTCGCTTTCCTCCTTTTCCTGCATTCTTCCAACTCTCTGTCTGTCTGTCTGTCTCTCTTTTTCTTTCTTTCTTTCTTTTTCCCTCTTTCATCTAAGCAATCTTCTGTCAACAACCTTCGGAACACCTGCACAGGGAAATTACACCTGTCATTGCGCGTCCCTCTCCCGCCCTCTCTGTCTGTCTGTCTGTCTCCGTTTGTCTGTCCATCTAGTAAGCGCACCTGTGCGCGAGCGCGCGTGTGTGTATTGTGTGTGCGTTGTGTGTGTTTTGTGTGTGTGCGTGCGTGTGCGTGTGCGTGTGCGTGTGCGTGCGTGTGTGTGTGTGTGTGTGTGTGTGTGTGTGTGTGTGTGTGTGTGTGTGTGTGTGCGTGCGTGCGTGCGTGCGTGCGTGTGTGTGTGTGTGTGTGTGTGTGTGTGTGTGTGTGTGTGCGTGCGTGCGTGCGTGCGTGCGTGCGTGTGTGTGTGTGTGTGTGTGTGTGCGTGTGTGTGTGCGTATGTGTGTGTGTGTGTGCGTGCGTGCGTGTGTGTGTGAGTGTGCGTGTGTGTGTGAGAGAGAGAGAGAGTGAGGGAGAGAGTGAGGGAAGGAGTGAGTGAGTGAGTGAGTGAGTGTGCGAGTGCGTGAGTGCGTGCGTGAATGAGTGTCTGTCTGTTTCCCTAGTTCTTTCTGTCTGTCTTTCTTTCTTTCTTTCTTTTTATTCTTTCTAACTTTCTTTATTTCTTTCTGTCTGTCCCCCTCCCTCCCCCCTCCCCCTCCCCGCATACCCTCTCCACCCACCCCCTCTCTTCGCACCGCCATTGCCAGCGCCATTCTCTTTGCCATACTTTCCCCCTTCACTCCGGCGCCACATTACATAACTATCCCCGATTCAATGACCCCGACCGCCGCTTGCTCCCCCCTCCCCCCTCCCCCCTCCGCCCTCCCCACTCCCCCCTATCTCCTCCATTCCCCTTCTACTTCCCTCTTGCTCTCTTTCAATTCTCACACCTAAGCCCCGTTTCCCCTCCTTTCTCCTCCTCCTCCCCCTCCCCCCTACCACCCATTCCTCCCTCAATCCCCCTCTCCTTATTTTTTTTTTTCCAACCAACCCCTCCCTCTCAATAGCCACCACCACCATTATGAGTATCTACAACATCACGATCATCACAATTACCGTCACAGCAGCTGACACTATCGCCGCCATCACACACCACCATCACCAGAACCAACACCACCAAAGCCGCCAACATCACCGTCACTTGCCCCCTTCCACCTCCCCCTCTCTCCCTCCCAACCAACTACCACCATCCTACCCCTTCCCCGCCCCCTCGCCCTACCCCTCCCCTCGCTCCCTCCCTACCACCTACCACCATCCCACCCCCTTCCCCTCCCCTCGCTCCCTCCCTACCACCTACCACCATCCCACCCCCTTCCCCTCCCATCCCCTTCTCTCCCTCCATAACACCACCCCTTCCCCTCCCCTCGCTCCCTCCCTGCCACCTACCACCATCCCACCTTTTCCCCTCTCCTCCCTCCATACCACCACCCCTCTCCTCCCCCCCTTCCCTCTCCCCCTCTCTCTCGCTCCCTCCCTAACACCTACCACTTGCACGTCTGCTTGACTGGTGTGCAGAGGTTCTGTTTTCCATTCTTACCTGGAAAGAAGAAAATAATAATCATTAGTAATTTTGATATATCAATGACGCAATTACTACAAGAATAACAGTACTAGTAGTAGAAACAGGAATGATAATGATAGTAATAATAATAGTAATAAAAATCATAATAATAATAATAATAATAATAATAATAATAATAGCAATAATAATGATAACAACAATAATAAATACATGACAACAAAATCAAAACACTGAAAATCACCAACTACACATAAAACAAACAAACGAAACAATCCATCATTCAAGCCAAAAACAGGAAGCTCCTAAAACAAGATAAAACGCAACAGCCAACGAAAATAAACATCAAAAGGTGCTCTAATTCATTAGAAAAAACAAACATACAATGGAATTAACTTTTGCGTTGAAGTCTGTGTAACGGCGTGTATAATTGTGTCACGTAATTGTGTTGCGCCCACCTATACGTACACATACACGTACATATACACATGCGCCCATTCATAAATGCCCACCCAAACACATTCACAAACAAACAGACAAACTCACACACACACACACGCGCGCGCAAACATAACCACCCACCCCTCCCTCCTCCCACATCAAACCCCACGCCTCATCCACGGAGACACGCACACACACACACGCACACACAGCCACACACATACCCCTCTATAAGCAGTGTTAAATATTCGTTGGTATTGATCAGCTGAGCTACCCGATGACCTTCCTTCTGATGCTGCTCTTATGTGGTGAAGATGGTGGTGAATGGTGGAGATGGTGGTGAATGGTGGTGATGGTGTAGATAGTGATGATGGTGCAGATAGTGATGATGGTGTAGATAGTGATGATGGTGTATATAGTGATGATGGTATAGATAGTGATGATGGTGTAGATAGTGGTGGTGGATGGTGACGGTGTTGGTGGATATGGTGGTGGTGAACGGTGGTGATGATGGTGATGGGGATGGTGGTGGTGAAAGGTGGCGGAGATGGCGATGATGGACGGTGGTGGGTGGATATCAAAGACGACAACGGCGGCGCGCGGCAACACACAAACACGACTCTCAAAGCGATGACGCCATTATCCAAAACAAATAAAAGACAGATAAACAAATAACTAAAACAAAATACACACAAAAAATTAAAAAATATACAAAAAATTAAAATAAAATGACGACCACGAAAGACAAAAGAATGACAGCGAGCCACCGGGGGCATACGGCATTCACCCGGAGATTTTGCGAAGGGAATGCGTACCCGAACAGCGGCGTTGCATGCTAACAGAAAGCGTGGCTACGGCAAAGCAATGGGAAGGGGAGAGGAAGGAGGGAGAGAGGGAGGGAGGGAGGGAGGGAAGGGAAGGGAGGATGTGAGTGAATGATTGAGGGAAACAGGATGGAGTGAGGGAGGGGGAGGAGGAAGGATGGAAGGACAGAGGGGGAAGAGAAGGAAGAAAAAAGATAGATCCATAGATAGATAGATATGTGATAAAAGGGCGAGGGAGACGGAGAGAGAGGGATGGGGGAGGGGGAGGAGGAAGGGGAGAGAGAGGGCAAGAAAGAAAGAGATTATTACCCAAGATTCCAGGGAAGGAGGTAGCGCAGGCGAGAGGAGGAGGAAAGAAACGCTCGGATGAAAGAGTAAGAGACGAGAGGCCGCTTGACCAAGGTGGCCTGTTGTCCGACGTGCCTGTGCAATGGCGAGGGTAAACAATGCTCTCGGGAGGTGCCTTTTGCGCAGTACTGGCCACCCCCGCCCTCCCTCTCTCCCTCCCTCCCTCCCTACTCTTGTCCCCCTCCCGCTAGGCGCTCTCCCCTCCATCCCCTTCCCTCCCTTCCTCCCCCTTCCTATGAATCCTCAGCCCTTCCCCTTCCCTCCCTCCCCCTCCTTCTTCCCCTTCCCTTCCTCCTCCTTCCCATGCCTTCCCAGCCCTTCCCCCGCCTTCCCCTTCCCTTCTCACGCCCGTACGATCTCTCCACGCTCCGCTGGTTCCCCTTGAAGCGTCGTGGCGCCAGCAGCGGGGTCCGAGTGCGCGCGCGCGTGTGCTCGTGTGGCGGGCCGGCAGCGTTGCGAGTTGAAAGCAAAGCAACATCAAAATTGCCCCTCATCCCACTCCCGTTTTGGCGCACAGACCTCAAGGCCGTTCGTCTCGCCAGGGGGGGAGTGGGGGAGGGGGGGATGTGGGGTGAGGAGCGAAGGACGAGAAGGATACGGCGGGCAGTGTGTGGCATGTGTGTCTGAGAGGGAGGGAGGGAGGGAGGGGAATGGGAAGGGGAGGCGGAGGAGCATGAGTACGTAAGGTTGATTGCAGTGCAGGGAGACCCGACTGATACAAAATAATTGCCTGCCGACCGCCTCTTTTCTCTCTCCCTTCACCCGTCCCTCCAGAGCGTTCGCGAGCCTCCGGCCAACGCGAGGAAACACGAAAAAGCCGAAGCGGGGTCGCGAGGAACAGCTGATTTTGAGCAGCATAAGGAAAACCAACAAAGGACTCGACCGCCTTGGACGGAGCAGAAAGCACAAGGACGCTCACCCAGGCTCCGCGGCCCCGGGGCAAACTGCACGCAAAAAGAGTGGGGGAAAAAAGAGAGGCGCTTGTTGCTAAGACTCTGCTTGCATCTACGATCTTTCCGAGTCTTTCTCGTTCCTTCTCCCTCTGTCTCTGTCTCTCTCTCTCTCCTTCTTTCCCCCCTCTCCCTCCCCCCCCCTCTCCCTCTCCCTCTCCCTCTCCCTCTCTCTCTCTCTCTCTCTCTCTCATACAAAGATATCGATTCCTCTACATATCCTGTTCGCACACGGCATAAACACCGTATTCTTCCCGTTTCCATCGAACTTTCACTGTGTAATGTATTTTCCTCTTCCCCTTTAATGATATTTTCTTTTGTCTCTTTACGTTTTGAAAGACGTCTTTCTGCCTATCTATGCACTTCACAATATCCCTCGCTCCTCCCTTCCTCTGTCCCTTTTTCTCCTTCCATGTCCTCTTCCCCCTCTCTCTTATTCATCATCATCATCATCATCACCACCACCATCATTATCATCACTGTCATCATCGTCGTCGTCGTCATTATCATCATCGTCACCATCATCATCACCACTACCATCATTATCATCACTGTCGTCCTCCT
>NC_091562.1:688287-690787 GCF_042767895.1 Penaeus vannamei
CAGACAGACAGACAGAGGGAGAGAGAGAGAGAGACAGAGACAAAAAGAGACAGAGAAGACGGAACAAGGAGAAAAAAAAATGAAAGAAAAAAGAGAACGAAGGGGAACGCAGAAGAAAACCATTTAAAAGGAGCAAGTCCAAAGAAAATAAGAGGAGAGTTTGTGACCCAGCCTCCCTTGTTTACGGCCTGCGATGACTAGCCCAGAACACGAGGCAGGAACCGCTCTTCCTAGCTATCACGGGAAGCTCGTGCGTGGTCGCTGTGAAGGAGCGCGTTGGCCGCCTTCCTTCCTTCCTCCCTTCGTTCCTTCCTTCGTGGTTCAATAAGCATCTCGCTCTAGTCTCTCAGATAAGAACGATTTATCTCTCTCTCTCTCTCTCTCTCTCTCTCTCTCTCTCTCTCTCTCTCTCTCTCTCTCTCTCTCTCTCTCTCTCTCTCTCTTCCGACTTTCTCTTCCTCGCCCAGCACCTCTTCCTGTTTACTTCTCAGTCTTTCTTCTGTTTCTTCCCCCTCCCTCCCTCCCTCCGTCCCTCTCTCTCTCTCATTTTATCTATCTATCTATCTATCTATATCTATCTGAATCTTTATATCTATCTATCTATCTATCTATCTATCTATATATCACTCCCTCCCTCCCTCCTTCCCTCCTTCCCTCGCTCCCTCTCCCTCTACGATTCATTCTCCATTACACCTTGGTTCCCTCACCCCGACCGCTCTGGGTCATGCCTCGGGCCACACACCAGGTCACACCAAGCGGTAGTCCAAGTCAGTACCAGGAACGCCGCACAGTCACGCGGGAGAGGAGAGGAGAGGAGGGAGAGGAGGGAGAGGAGGGAGAGGAGGGAGAGGAGAGGAGAGGAGACGAGGGTCGGGGGAGGGGTGAGGGGAGAGGGGAGAGGGAGACAATGGAGGATGGAAAAGAAAAGTAAGGGAAGTGAAATGACAGGCAGGGAAGGGAAGTGAAAGAACGGTGGAATGAAAGGGAGGAAAGGAGACAAAAGGGAATAAGGGAAAAGAGAATGAGGGAGAACAAGGGATAGCAGAGGGGGAGTAAAAGAAGGAGGGGAGTAGAGAAGACGAATGGAGTTAGTACACCAGAAAAAAAATGTTATATATAAAGAAGGGGGAAAAAACAGTAAGCGCGTATGAATGAGAACCTGTGTACATTGAGCAATATCTATGTACTTGATGAAAGGAGTGGGAAAAGGAAGAAGGGGAGCGAGCAGAGGCAGAGGGGAGGGGATTGACGGGGGAGGGCAGAGGATTGGAAAGGAGGAGAAGAAAGAGGAATGGAAGGGAAGAGGGGACAGAGGATTGGAATGGGGGTAGAGGATTGGAAAGGGGGAGAAGAGGCAGAGGAATGGAAAAAGAAAGAAGAAAAAGGATTGGAAGGGAAGAGGGGACAGAAGATTGGACGGGGGGAAGCAGAGAAATGTAAAGGGGAAGACAAAGGATTGGAAGGAAAAAGGGGACTGAGGATTGGAAATGGGAATGGTAGAGAACTGGAATGGGGGAGGGGCAGAGGACTGGAAGGTGGGAGGGAACAAATGACTGGAAGGGGAAAGAGGAAAAAGAAGGACTGGAAGGGGCAGGCAAAGAACTGGAAGACAGTGGAAGGGGCAAAAATATTCCTTCGACCTCAGCCACGGGACGAAACCGTGCCAGACGCTGATGATGTCACATGATTATGCAAATGAATCTCGCTTGAGAATTTTACACAAAAGAAGCTTGTTGATATAATGGCAGAATTTTAGTAAAACGAAGCAAATATACCACTCTCTACACCATGAATCACATACTGAAATATAAAAAGCTGAACACATTAAAACACGACATAATTCATTCTTTCTTAATTCTTAAAAAATAATAATAATAATAATAATAACAACAATCATAACAATAATAAAATGTAAAAATCATAATAACAATAACAATGATAATAATAATCAATCGATCACTCAACAAACAAATTGCAAAAATACACAAAAATAAAAAAAATAAATACCGGAGGCTTTCGCCACATTATCCTAGGTGGTCTTAATATAGGCCTATAACGATAGAGAAATTCATCCATTAAGGGCCTCTGACCAGTCCCTCCGCCCTAAGAGAGGACACCCCCCACCCCCACTTCCTCCCCGCTCTCACCCTCACCTTCCTAATCCAACTTAGGGAACGATATTGTTTTCTTCTGCCTTCTTCCTTTCTCTTCTTTCTCTTACTTTCTTTCTTATTTTCTTTTCTCTTATTGTTCTTCTTATTATTATCATTGTTATCATCATCATTTTTTTTATCATTATTTTCATTAGTAATATCATTTCTCTTCCTCTTTTCTTTTCTTACTCTTCTGCTGCAGTCGATAACTTGTTGATATGCGACATATCTCATACTTTTGGAAAGAAAAAAGTAGAAAAGAAAAGAAAAGAGAAGGAAGTGGCAAAGAAAAGTAAAAAACAACAACACAAAGGAGGAAAAAAAACATCCAGTGAAAGAGAAAAGAC
>NC_091562.1:703287-713287 GCF_042767895.1 Penaeus vannamei
CTTGCGCCAGTTTCCTGCCTGACAAGTACGGCACGCACGTTCGCTTCCCGCCCCGCAACAGTATGGAATTTTCGTTCATCCCCTTCCTCGCTCGCTCGCTCTTCCTCTCTCCTTTTTCTCTCCTCGCCCGCCCTCCTTTCTCTCTGCAATGCACAACCACGCTTCCTCGCTACTCTCTCTCCCCCGCCCTCCCATGTAAAAGGGACGTTCTCTCTCTGTCTCTCTCTCTCTCTCTCTCTCTCTCTCTCTCTCTCTCTCTCTCTCTCTCTCTCTCTCTCTCTCTCTCTCTCTCTCTCTCTCTCTCCTTGTTTTCTGTCTCCCTCCCTCCTCTCTTTCGCGTCCTTCCCTCTATCCCTCATTCCCATACACCCAACCTTTCATCCTTCCTCCCTCCTATCCTTCTTTCCTTCCTCTCTCCCTCCCCTCCACCCAATCTTCCATCCTTTCCTCATCCCTCCCTACTTCCCTTCGATCTTTCTTTCTCTCCTTCTTTCCTTCCTCCTTTCCTCCTTTCGTTCGTTCGTTCGTTCCTCCCTCCCTTCCTTCCTTCCTTCCGGCCTCACTCCAGCCTCGCCTGCAAGGTCCTCCACCCCCCAACCCCCCGCCCCCCCACCTCCGCCGGCCTGCCTTATTCGGTAAACATTCGCCAGCCTTGAGGAGGGTTGAGATCGGAGCGACACCCATTTGCATATCTCCCGCGTCCGATCGAGCGATTGTAATGAAGAGTCCTTCGCGCGCGTCCGGATCCGCTTCCTCGTAACCGAATGTTAAAAGTCGCGGAGAATCGGCTTTTCGGATTAATCGCTGTCGGTGAGGAGGAAGTTGCACATCGAAGTTGCAATGGGTAAACCGCTTCCGCCACGCAGCTGTCGCTTTCCCTTTCATATGCAAGCGAATGTAAAACCGTCCTTCCCTCCTCCTGCAAGATGCAATATGAAACCCAATATTTTCTAACGCCTGAACTGTTATTTGCTCTGGTTTACCATCCGCTCAACCAATCCCATAAACCTCTCTCTCTCCCTCCTCTCTCTCTCTTTCTCTCCTTCTCTCTCTCCTACTCCCTCTCCCTCTCCCTCTCCCTTTACCACTCCCTCTCCCATTCCCTCTCTCTCTCCCACTTCCCAAAACAACAAAAACGGATCGCCTTGCAACACAACAGCCGAGAGGAGAGGGAAAAATCAAAACTTTCCCATCTACCTGTCGAGGTGCATCTCCCTCTAAGAAAAGAAGAAGAAAAAAAATAAACATTAAAGGAGAAACTCAAAAGAAAAGAAGAAAAAAACACAAAATAAAACACACCAACACGCCCGTTTAACCTTCACGTTCCCATGACGCAGCAAGACATGTTAAAAAGTAAACATTAACAGCGAAGGCGGCTGTGTGTTTTAGCTCCCCTTTTTATGCTTCCTTTCCCTCCTTACCGCGTCCTTCGTAAATGTATGTAGGAGGAGGAGGAGAAGGAGGAGGAGGAGGAGGAGGAGGAGGAGGAGGAGGTAAAGGAGAAAAGTTGATGTGGGACGAGACGAGACGGGAGGCAGGAAGGGACAAAATTGAAGATACTTTGAGAGCCGGAAGCAAACAGATAGAATGAGAGAGAGAGAGAGAGAGAGAGAGAGAGAGAGAGAGAGAGAGAGAGAGAGAGAGAGAGAGAGAGAGAGAGAGAGAGAGAGAGAGAGAGAGAGAAAGAGGGAGAAAGAAAGAAAAAGAGGGAGTAAGAGAAAGAAAGAGAAAGAGAAAGAAAGAGAAAGAGAGAGAGAGAAAGAAAGAGAAAGAGAAAGAGAGAAAGAAAGAGAAAGAGAGACAGACAGAGAGAAAGACGAGCAGAGAGAAAGAGAAAGAGAAAGAAAGAAAGGATACAGAAAGTCACCAGGGACTTTTAAAAAAGAGGGGGAGGGAAGTGAAGAACCCCCATCAGCCCCCACCCCCACCCCGTCAAAAAAAGATGAGTTCCTCAATAGGATCGAAGCCCCCTCCCCACCCCCACCCCGGCCCTCTTACCCCCTTTTTTCCGGCCTAGACATTCCGACGACAAGGTGGGAGGGAGGGAGGGAAGGGGGAAAATGGGAGGGGAGGGAGAGAGGGAGGGAAAGGGAAAGGGGAGGGGAGGGAGGAAAACGGAAAGGGGAGGGAGGGAAGGGGAAAGGGGAAAGGGGAGGAAGGGAAGGAGAAAGGGAAAAGGGGAGGGAGGGGGTAAGCCTTCGCCCGATGACATGCCCAATCATCCGAGACACTTCCCCCTGATGTTACAAGGACCCCCCTCCCCCACCGCACCCCCCACCCAACCCCTCTACACTGCCCTTAATATTATCTGTGACATTTCTTCTATCATCTTTCATTCTCTCTCTATCTATCCCATTATTTCTCTGTGTAATTCGGGATTTCCCTCTCCATCTTTCTGGTTGTTATTTTCGTTTTGTTACTATAAACCTTACCAGAGTTATGACCCTCATTGAATAAAAAAACGTCCATAACGTTAGTAATAATAATCATTATCATCATCATCATCATCATCATCATCATAATAATAAGAATAAAATTAACAATAATAATAATAACAATAATCAATAATATCATCATAATAAATGACAATAACGGTAAATATAAGAGTCGTAGAAGTAATAACAATAACAACAACAACAACAATAATAAAATAATAATAATAATAATAATAATGATAATAATAATAATAATAATAATAATAATAATAATAATAATAATACTATTATCATCATTACTACTACTATTCAATTATTATCATCATAATAATCATTCATAATAATAATCATTATCATTATTACTATTGAACAATAATAATGACAACAACTGAAACAACAAAATAACACGCCTGCCCTTCTTCCTTCCTTCCTTCCCTCCTCCCCTCCCCTCCTTTTCTTCCCCCCTCCCTCCCTCCTTCCTTCCTTCCTTCCTCCTTTCCTTCCCACCCTTCCTCTCGCCCTCCCCGCGACGCCCCCCCCCTACCTAACCCGCCCTCCCCCGTGATTCACCCGCCAATGTTCTTAATCATCCGCCTCATTAGTCACCCGCGCCCCCACATGGCAGCCTCGCACATGTGGTAACCGACCGACCGACCTAACTCCCGGCCGCCACTCCTGCGATTGATCGGGAGGAACTCGATCGTCTTGTTGCGTGTGTGTGTGTGTGCGTGTGTGTGCGTGTGTGAGTGAGTGAGTGAGTGAGTGTGTGTGTGTGTGTGTGTGTGTGTGTGTGTGTGTGTGTGTGTGTGTGTGTGTGTGTGTGTGTGTGTGTGTGTGTGTGTGTGTGTGTGTGTGTGTGTGTGTGAGTGTGAGTGAGTGTGTGTGTGTGTGTGTGTGTGTGTGTGAGTGTGTGTGCGCGCGCGTGCGCGCATGTGCGTGTGCGTGTGCGTGAGTGTACGTGTGCATGTACATATGCTTATGAGTGCGTGCATCACATCTTCGCCACCTTCCCTTCTCTCCTTTACACCCCCCCCCCTCCTTCACCTCCCCCCCCCCCCCCACCAGCTCCCTGTCCCTGGTACTACCGCGAGAACCGGAGGTATCTGGCGGACAGTGGCGGGGCGGTGGTACGCAGTGGTATCGCCGGTGCATTCATTATGTAAATGACTCCGATCGCCCCGGAGAAGTCGCTCTCCTTGGCGTGTCACTCGAGACAGATTCAAGAGAGGGGGGGGGGGGGGTTCATTAAGGCCAGGGTGAAAACAAGGTAAAGAGAGAGGAAGGGGAAAAGGGGTAAAGGAGAAAAGGAGAAGCAAAAAGGGTGAGGGGAGGAGGAAAGAAGGAGGAAGAGGATGACGACGAAGGGAAGACAGAAAGAATAATAATGAGAGGCAGTTAGACAGGAATAGGGAAAGGGATGGAGGGAAGGGGGGAAGGGGGAGAGAGAGAGAGAGAGAGAGAGAGAGAGAGAGAGAGAGAGAGAGAGAGAGAGAGAGAGAGAGAGAGAGAGAGAGAGAGAAAGAGAAAACAATTAACACAAACACTGAACTCCCAAGCCAACCCTCGTCATGCTACACAGTTTCCGAGTATAACAACGACCCCCTCCTGACCCCCCTGACACCCCCCCAAAAAAAATAAAAAAATAAAAAAAAAGAAACAAAAATAGAGCAGTGGATTCCTTGCAGGCGGAGAAAATACATTCCAGGTATAACGTGCTCTTGTTGCACGGGGCCAGAAAACCGTTGTAAAACTGAATTAGGTATTAGTGCATATTATCACGCACACATATAGTTGCAGATGGCTGAGGCAATTTGAAGCTGAAGGGTGTCTGTTGCTTAATGTCCTCTCTATCAATTTTCTCTTTCCTTCTATCTCCCCCTATCTCTTCCCCTCCCTCACCATATATCCAGACACACACACACACACACACACACACACACACACACACACACACACACACACACACACACACGCACACGCACACGCACACACACACACACACACACACAATGACGCTCTTTAACAATTCAGCTCATTCCTCGTCCCTCCATCCCCTCTCCTCTCCTTCTATAAAAAAAAAATACAAAGGAGAAGCACCTCCAGGCGACCTTCAGCAATATCTCCTCTCTTCCCCTCTCTTTCTCACCTTTCCTTCTTCCCTCATTGTCTTCTCTTCGCCCTCCCTCCCCCCCTTCTCTTCCTTCTTTCTCCTCTCCTTCCCTACTTTTCTTCTCTTCTCCTTCGATCCCACTCTGCTGCTCTCCTCCTCCTTTCCCTCTCTCCTCCTCTCCTCCTTCCTTCCTTCCCTTCCTCCCTCTCTCGTTCCCTCGTTATCTCTCTCCTCCTCTCCTTCTCCACTTCTATCCTCCCCTCCCCCACCTTCCATCCCTCTCTCCTCCTCTCCTTCTCTTCTTCCCTCCTTCAATCTTACCGTCCTTCCCCCTTCTCTCCTTTTCCTCTCCCCTTCTCTCTTTCCCTCCTTACTAGCTTCACTCCTCCCCTCCTTACCCCATTCATTCCTCTTCTCCTTACTCCCTTCCTTACCCCTTTCACTCCTCCCATCCTTACCCCATTCATTCCTCCCTTCCTTATCCCTTTCCTTCCTCCCTTTCATTCCTCCCCTCCTTACCCCCTTCATTTCTCCCCTCCTTACTCCCTCCACTCCTTCCCTCCTCCCTTCCTTACTCCCTCCACTCCTCCCTCCTTCTCTCCTTCCCTCCTTACCCCCTTCATCCCTTCCCTCCTGAACGCGCCGGCCAGTCACCACCGCAAATCGACCTCAGCGGCGCCACCGGCTGGGAGTTCCGGGGCCCTCCTCCCTGCAAGCACTCTGCCCATGACTTCCGCTCCGCAAGCACATGGGCGAGCGATCAGACACGTGCGGAAGTGGACAGGCAGATAGGTAGAAGCACGCAGGCAAAGACCCACAGAGAAGGACAGGGAGATAGGTAGAAGCACGCAGGCAAAGACCCACAGAGAAGGACAGGGAGATAGGTAGAAGCAAGCAGGCAAACGGACCCACAGAGAAGGACAAGGAGGTAGAAGCACGCAGACAAACAGACCCACAGAGAAGAGGCATACGATCACGTAAGACACAGACGGACGCACATACGTTGAGGCACATGAAGAGAGAGAGACACGTACGCACAGACAGACGCGTGGTGTACATGGAGGGATACACGCCGGATGAAAAAAAACCGCACACAGGTAAATCGCGGCGTACACACACACATATACACGGACAGTCACAAGTCCAAGACAGGATGTTCGCAAAGAAACCTTTCTACTCCTGTTTACACTATCCTTATATGATCCCAAAAGACAAAAGTGCACGAGAAGAAGGAGGAGGAGGAGGAGAAGGAGGAGAAGAAAAAGAAGGAAAAAATGAAGGAGAAGGAAAAGGAGATGAAAGACAAAAAGAAGAAAGAAAGGGAAAAAAAAGAAGAAAAGAAATGAAACTAGTGTGAAAGTTACGTACACTCAGGTGTGCGTTGAATAAAACCAAAACAGAGCAAAAATCCAAGGTTAAGAAAAAAAAATGTAACAATAACACAAATTTCCTCATGGACAGGCACCCCCACCCACTCCCCAACCACCCCGCCCACCTACGAAAATCTACCGTTACTTAAAAACCAGAGTCACGCCATAATGCCGAACTTGCGCTCGATTTACGGGACCGGGGGCGGCGTCGAAGACAGGGTGGGGAGGAGGGGAGGGGAGGGGAGGGGAGGGGGAACGGAGGAGGAAGGGAGGGAAGGTGTAAGGGAGGAGAAGGGAAAGGGTGGGAAGAAAGGAGTGGTGAGGTGGGAAAGAGAGGAAGGAAAGGGTAGGGAAAGACGAGAAGGCAGAGAAGAAGGAGGAGAGGGGAAATGGAGAGGAAGGATAGGAAATGGGGAAGGGGGAAGAGGGAAGGATATAAAGAGGGGGAAACTAGGAGGAGGAGTGAGGAGATGAGGGGAAGGTTGGGAAGAAGACAGGAGGAGGGAGAAGGAAGGGCGGGTGAGTGGAAAGGGGAGACGGGGAGAGGGGGGGAGGGGAGAAGCAGCCCGCTGGTTCCAGCCTGGCGCGCTCTCATGGGGAAACACGGCTGCTCATGTGCAATGCCTGATTCCATAACAGATGACAGCAACAATGGCAGTGCATTACGCGTGCGTACGTGTTCATGTGTCTGTGTGCGCGCGTGTAAGTGTATAGCAATACGTGGGAGTAATCCATGAGCGTGCGTTCACCTGTCTCTGTCCGTATGCGTACGTGGGAGAGCCTGTGCATCTAGGCCTATGCGCGTCCGTGTGAACCCAACCAGGGAGGCGGCGACGCAAGAACCCCGGAGCGAGCGCAGAAGGTGACACGGAGGGCGCCCGAGTGCTGCCTGGCCCGGCGGAATCCAGCGTTGCGGCGCCGGTTGTGCACGTTTCCCTCACCTGCCGCCCTTTGCAACCGGCGCTACCTGTACTTATCTCCGCCAGACGCAGCCTCGCGGGAGAATGTGACGTAATCTTTGACGTCATGCGGATCTGAATGCCCCACATCATCTGCATCTTGAACGCACAATCATGCATAAATACATACATACAAATATACATAGGTTACATTCGTACACATATAAATTCATACATACATACACCCTCCCCCTCACCCTCTCTCCCTCCCCCTTCCCCCTCTCCCTCTCTCTGTCCTTCACCTTCTCTCCCTCCCTCCCCCTCTCCCTCCCTCTTTTACACAGCGGAATACACTTCCCCGAATCAGTAAGTGTCCCGGTGTCTCCCTCCTTCGCTCTTCGTCTAAGGTCACCCTGGGCTTATCCCATGCTCCGCTGAAGGGGAAGTTACGACAGGGACTCTGAGGTGCATCTCTCTCTCTCTTTCTCCTTTTCTCTTTCTCTCTCTTTCTCCCTCTCCCTCCCTCCCACTCTCTCTCTCTCTCTCTCTCTCTCTCTCTCTCTCTCTCTCTCTCTCTCTCTCTCTCTCTCTCTCTCTCTCTCTCTCTCTCTCTCTCTCTCTCTCTCTCTCTCTCTCTCTCCTTTTCTTACTTTCTCTTTCTCCTTCTCTCTTTTTCTCTTTCTCCTTCTCTCTCTCTCTTTCATCCATTCATACATTTATCTGTCAAATTATTTGCCTGTCCCTCTTTCTCCCAGGCCCTTTTTTATTTTATTTCCTTCCCTCTCTTTAAAAAAGGTAAGAAAGAAAGACGGAAGGAAAAAAGAAAAGAAAAGAAACTAAAGAAAGAAAGAAAGATGATATATATATATATATATATATATATATATATACATATATAAATATATATATATAATCTGCGGCCTAGTAAAGCACTTCGCCGTCATCGAGATCCTGCATTCTCATCTTCCTACGAAACTCAAGTTCACAATGCACCACAAAAAAGAATAAAAAGGAAAAGAAAAGAAAAGAAAAAAAAATGAAGCAGCATCCCATCCTCTCCATAAAGAGACTGGAATAAAAAGGAGAACGAGTTCCTCCGACACGAGGCAAAACCTGATTTTAAAACGACTGGGAAAGAAAAGAAAAGAAAAAGAAAAGAAAGAAAGAAAGAAAGAAGAAAAAATATCGAAGACTCGGAAAATGTTTAAAAATGTCTCTCTCTTTGTCTTTCTGTGTCTATCTGTCTGTCTGTGTCTTTCTGTCTGTGCGCATGTATGCAGGTGTGTTTTTTCGCGCGTCTTTGTATCTTCCAATATTTAGCTCCTGTCTTTGCACACTGCATATCGCTTCTCTGCTCTGGCTCAATATACAGTACAGTGAGAGCATGATAAAGAGAGGAGAAAACAAAGAGATAATAATAATAATAATAATAATAATAATAATAATAATAATAATAATAAGAAGAAGAAGAAGAAGAATTGTTTCACCATCCACTCTTTCGCCTTTTACTGCCTATCTCTTCCTCTTTCCCCCCCTGCCTATGGAGAATACCCGGGAGATCCATGGGACTTGCTGCATTGCGGCTCCACACGCTATATTCTCTCTCTCTCTCTCTCTCTCTCTCTCTCTCTCTCTCTCTCTCTCTCTCTCTCTCTCTCTCTCTCTCTCTCTCTCTCTCTCTCTCTCTCTCTCTTTATTTATCAGTCTCCCTCTAATCTTCGTCTCTTAATGCCTTTCTTCTTCTTTCCCTCTTTACCTACACTTCACACCTCTAATTCTTCTTTCATTCTCATACAAAAGCATCAAGCAAAGCAACACATGCAACAAAAAAAATAAATACAAAGAAATAAATGCAACAAAAAATAAATGCAATAAAAATAACAAACGCAATAAAAAATAACAAGTGCAACAAAAACCAATAAATGCAACAAAAAACAAATGCAAAACAAAAACAAATGCAACAAAAAAACAACACAAGCAACAAAAAATCTCTCTTTCCCAGCACATTCACCATCGACATAGGCCTAATTGCAAGCCCTTCACCCCCCCCCCCCGTAATTGCAAGCTCCTACCCCTACCCCCTCCTCCTCCTCCTCCTCCTCTTCCTCCTTCCCCTCCACCCTCACCCCACTCATAGCAATTACATCACAATCGGTTAAGAAAAGGGTGAAGCAAATCACGTGCATTCAGGGGGGGGGGGGGAGAGGAAGCAGAAAGGGGGAGAGGAAGAGGGGGGATGGGGGGGAGAGGAAGAGGGGGATGGGGGGTTTGGGGAAGGATGGATGGGAGGGAGAGGGAAGAGAACCGGTATTTTACGTAACTATGGAGATCAGCTGGATCATGTGATATGTGTGTGTATAGGCCTCCATGTGTGTGTGTGTGTGTGTGTGTGTGTGTGTGTGTGTGTGTGTGTGTGTGTGTGTGTGTGTGTGTGTGTGTGTGTGTGTGTGTGTGTGTGTGTGTGTGTGTGTGTGTGAGGACAAGTGAGTGAGTGAGTGAGTGAGTGAGAGCATGAGTGAGTGAGAGCATGAGTATGTGAGCGTGTGTGTGTGTGGGTGGATTTGCGTGTGTGCCCTCGCATGTGCACGTACGTGTGTGCTCGCGCAAGTGTATCCAATATTCCAAATCAAATCAATGCCAGAACAAAGCCACGTAATCCAGGAAAGAAATCTCTCGTCGCTACAACGGGAAAATCCCACGGCCTTTTGTATAAAAAAAAAGCAATTCTCTGGAAGCACTTGGCAATAATCACTCAGTTGCCAACTAGCCCTTTCTCCTCAATAACAAGATCCACGTGGATTAAGATATGCCTGAAGGGACGGAGATAGTACGTACAAGGAAGGGAAGGGAAGGGTAGTAAGGCAAGAGGGAAGGAGGCACGTGTGGGGTGCACGCAGGAGGTGCTAAAGCGACTATTTAGGCAGCTGAGCTGATGTAATAGATACATGGAATTGCACAAGCATGAGAAGGAGAGAGGGAGGGAGAACAAAAATTAGAATTAAATATATACAAAAAAGAAGCAAGGAATGGGTTGGTGTAATGGTAATCTATCACAACACAACCGGGGATAAAAGATACAAAAAAAATCGAGCACCGCTGCTCTACACGACCCGCAAAGACCCACAAAGCAAAGGCGACAAGTTGAAAGAAGATGATAAATATATCGAGAGAAATCAGTGTATCTAC
>NC_091562.1:718287-720787 GCF_042767895.1 Penaeus vannamei
TCTCTCTCCATTCTTCCCTCCTCCCTCCTGCTCTCTCTCCTTCCCTCCTCCCTCCTGCTCTCTCTCTTCCTTCCTCCTCCCTCCTGTTCTCTCTCCCACCCTCTTCCCTTCCTTTCTCTCTCCCACCCTGTCCCCTCCTTCTCAAACTCCCACCCTCCTCCTTCCTTCTCACTCTCCCTCCCTCTTTTCCTCTTTCTCTCCCTTCTTCCCTCCTCCCTTCCTCTCTCTCTCTCCCTCCCTCCTCCTTCATTCTCTCCCTCACCCTCCTTTTCTCTCTTTCTCTTCCTTCACTCACTCACACTCTCTCTTTTCCCTCTCTCTCCCTCCCTCTCCCCCTTCCTCTACCTCTCCCTCTCCCCCTCCCCATACCTCTCCCTCTCCCTCCCTGTCTTCTAGAAAATCTCCCAAGTAGCAATACCGGCGCTATTTATTAACCACTCCCTTTAACGCAAAACACCAACATTACAATATTAAGTACAGCAAATATTACAGTTACGCTCTACTTGTATAGAATCAATACGGTCTATGTTAAACATATGTTGCAGTCAGTGGACATCATGAATCATTGACAGTCATGCTGCTTGATGTCACGAAACAATACGGCATGTTCAAGGTATGTTCAAATGTAGGGCAAGTTATAAGGTGGCGTAGACGAGGCATGTCGATCACAGTCCAATAATATTCGTACAAAGTAAAAAATATCCACGAAACTATAGTCCTACATAGCGCTTGTCACAGCCGCTGGGTTTCCATTGTTGCATGTGCAATGGACGATTAATCTATAGGGGAACACTTATGGCAAAGAGCGAGGTTTGTGTTACTTATATTTTAAGTTCGTAAGTTCTTTGAGATAAATGGAGTAAAGGAAGAGCCAGATGCCCGAAACACCTCTTCCCGAAAACCGATCTGCCGACGTTATATAACACGGTAGGACACTGTCACCCGAAAACCCGACTCACTCTCCTCCCCTCGCGTGAGTGTTTACGGTAAACTGTGCGAGGGAAGGTAACTAGGCAGATATGAGACATGTTTTCTCCTCATAACCTCACGATCGCCACTGCTAAGAGGGGCCTTAACCACCCACATTGCCCTAGGTTCGCGACAGAGCAGACAATGGGCGTGCATCATGGCCAGCCGACGGGTTCACATCTGAAATACATCTCTTGCCTCTTTCCCAAATCGCATCTGAGCGCGTCAGTGGATATCGAGGGGGGAGTCCTTTCAAAAGTCAAATCCGGGTGACAAATGGCTAATTTCCAGAGCAAAACCGCTGCATTTCATTGTCTTAAATACTGTCGGCATTGCAGCGCCAAATGAGATGTCTGCACTGCACTCCCTACACACCGCGTTGCTGCAACAAAGTCAAGTTGCAGTTACGAAAGAGTCTTGATTCCAAAGAATCCTCCGCCGGTGCAATGCGGAAGGAGAGCGGATTACCACCCTTAATAAACACACCCTGACTGTCAGGAAGGCAGACGTTCATGCGCGCGGCTCGTTTCACAGATATTCCTAGATTCCACTATGTTCACCGTAACCCGCCGCGGCCGCCGACGCTCGCGCCCGCTAGTCCTAACGGGGGTTGTCGTACCGCGCGCTTTGACTTCCCCACCGCATATGCTGTCGGTATAATCAATCGGACACACCTTGTCTCATTAGTATTTACCAATTGCCCTTGAAGTAGAGTTCTTGTTTCTAGTCTATATTGGTCGATAAGCCACATTCCTGATCAATAGGATATTGTGAATATATGGTAAAGAGTTCAACTTTAATGAGTCGATCACGCGTCTGGCAGCTACGCAATCAGCTGGGCGAAAATGTGTTCGCACATATTTTTCTCATCTCCATAATATGCCAAGTGTGAATAGCGCGTGAATGATAATCATAATATAAACAAATATAATCACATGGCCATTAACACCACTTCCCATGTTAAATATAAAACGAAATTCTTCTCTAACACTTCCAAAACTAAAATTGAAAAAGTGAAAATTGCGACAGCCGGTAACTCTCGGCGTGTGACGTATCGGTGGGCGGGGCAAGGACGGCCTTGAAAATAGCATCAAAGGATACTCACACCTGATGACTCTACCATGAAGATTGCAGATGGTGAGCCCACGCTGCTCGAGACAGGAGGGAGGCTGGGCCACTTCTCATGGCAGATCTCAACGGCAGTCAAAGGAAAGATCGATGATGCTAACCCTCCAACACAGCCACCCCTGTTACCTAAAGCTTTAACTGGCCGGGCTGAATCAACACTCCATCAGCGCCGACAATGATACAATGCATATTAAAGCCATACGAGGAACTGAATCCCTGCAACGTTACTCATCAGCAACAGAATGAAGGGGGGAAATGAAACTGCCAGCATCAACACAACGCTCGGTGAACTGAACACGTTTTAAGTGCAAAAGATATCAATAAACACAGGTGTAGCATTGACGTATCGCTACACCTGCTCTTTTCTTGAAAATGAATCCCCGATTTTTTTTCAAATCAAACA
>NC_091562.1:730787-735787 GCF_042767895.1 Penaeus vannamei
TTTCCCCGAGCAAACTTCCAACTCCCGGCCCTTCCTTGTACGCCCTCTCCACCCCCGCAAACTTCCGACGGGAGTGGGGCAGCAGGGGGTGGGGGGGAGCAGGGAGTGGGGGGAGCAAGGGGTGGGGGGAGCAGGGGGTGGGAGGGAGCTAACAGGGGGAAACATGGGTGGAGGGGAGTGGCCTGGGGGGAAGGGGGGGAGTGTGGAAGGGGGGAAGAGGGAGAGGGGAGCGTGGAAGGGGGGAGGAGGGAGAGGGGAGAGCGGAAGGAGGAAGAGGGAGGGAGGAGCGTGGAAGGTGGGAGAGGGAGGGAGGAGCGTGGAAGGGAGGAAGAGGGAGGGAGGGAGTGTGGAAGGTGGGAAGACGGAGGGGGAGAGTGAAAGGGGGAAGAGGGAGGGGGATTGTGGAAGGTGGGAAGAGGGAGGGGGAGCGTGGAAGGTGGGAAGAGGGAGAGGGGAGTGTGGAAGGTGGGAAGAGGGAGAGGGGAGTGTGGAAGGTGGGAAGACGGGAGTGTGGAGGTGGAAGGTGGGAAGAGAGAGAGGAGAATGTGGAAGTTGGGAAGAGAGAGGGGAGAAGAGGTGTGGAGACGGGAGCGTGGAAGGTAGGAAGAGGGAGGGGAGCGTGGAAGGTAGGAAGAGGGAGAGGGAGAGGGAGAGGGAGTGTGGAAGGTGGAAGGGGGAAGAGGGAGGGGGAGGGGGGAGTGTAACAGGTTTCTGGCGCCGGGATGCCGTGCTGAAGCGAGGCCCTTTCGCTGTGACGGGGGATGGGAGAATGCAGTGGATATTTCTGCTTGAAATATCCCTCTCTTTAAACTTTTTTTTTTTTTCTTACCCTTGTCCTTTAAGGTGACTTTTAAGTTTTGGTTGGTTTCGCTTGGCGGTGCGGGTGTTTGCGCGTGAATGTGTGTGTGTGTTTGCGCGTGAATGTGCGCGTGTGTGTGCGTGTGTGCGGGTGTGTGCGGGTGTGTGCAAGTGTGCGCCTGCCTGCCTGCCTGCCTGCCTGCCTGCCTGCCTGCCTGCCTGCCTGCCTGCCTGCCAGCCTGCCTGCCTGTATGTGCGCGCGTGTGTGTGTATGTACTGATGTATGAGTGCCCGTATGTAATATGCCGTCTTACCTTGGTGCAAAATATATCTTCAGCTGTACAAACGAGAGCGCATTACCTTGTGGCAGAAGATTATCTTCAGCGAGCGAGTGCATATACCCCCCACCCCCCACAAAATGGACGGGGATGAGGGAGGGGGGAGAAGGGGAGGGGGAAGCGGGAGAGAGGGGAAGGGGAGGGGGAAGGGGAGAGAGGGGGAAGGGGGAGAGAGGGGAAGCGGGAGAGAGGGGAAGGGGGAAGGGGGAGGAGAGGAGGAGGGGGAAGGGCGAGAGAGAAGGGGGAAGAGGGAGAGGGAGAAGAGGGAGAGAGGGAGAAGGGGGAAGGCAGAAACGGGAACGACGGAATAGGGGGAGAGGGTAGCAAAGGGTAGGAAAGGGAAGGGAGGGTAGGAGGGTGGGGAAGGGCGATCAGATGGCGTCAACCGGGGATTTAATTTTCATTCCTTTATTTACGTAAGCACCCCGCCTCGCAGCCGGCGCCGTTGAGACACCGAGGGGACTCGTAATTCCCGTTTCGATGGCGGGATCACGAGACGCGTCTTGTCGTTTCTCGTCTTCTTCTTTTTCCCGTTTATTTTTCTCTCCCTCAAATTTTCTTCCTTTTTCTTAGTCTTCTTTTGTTTGTTTCTTTCTCTTCTTCTTCTCCTCCTTTCCTTTCCCTTCCTCCACTTCATCCTCTTCCTCTTTTTTTTTCTCTTTCCTTCTCATTCTTCTCTTCCTCCTTTCATTCCTTCCATTCCTTCTCTTTCTTCTTACACCCATTCCTACCCCCAATCTCATTCCCATTCCCGTCCCCCCCTTTCCTCCTCCCATTCCCACTCCCGTCCTTCGCCTTCCTCCCCTTTCCCACGCCCCTCCTTTCCTTTTCTCCCTCCCTCTTATTCTCCTCTTCCCCTTCCTCTCCCTTTGCCTTCGTCATCGGCAATTCTGCGACGACCTTCTCCCTCGCGTTCGTTATTTATTGCTATGAAAACCGTTAGCGTCGTTCGTTAACTCAACATAGACCTTTTAACTGCGGTACACGAGCAATGGATAAACGGTTGGAAGGAAGGAATGAAGGAAGGAAGGAAGGAAGGAAGGAAGGAAGGAAGGAAGGAAGGAAGGAAGGAAGGAAGGAAGGAAGGAAGGAAGGGAGGAGGGAGGGAAGGAAGGAGGGCGAGGAGGGAGGGAGGGAGGGAGGGAGGGCGAGGGGGGGGGGAGGGCGAGGAGGGAGGAAGGGAAGGAGGGAGGGAGAGCGAAAGAGGGGAATAGACAGATAGACAGAAGATAGACAAATTGTTAGATAGATGGATATAAAGCCATGGAGTTGGGACGGAGAGGGGGGGGAGGAGAGGAAAGAGAGAGAGAGGGAAAGAGAGAGAGAGGGAAAGAGAGAGAGAGGAAAGAGAGAGAGAGAGAGAGAGAGAGAGAGAGAGAGAGAGAGAGAGAGAGAGAGAGAGAGAGAGAGAGAGAGAGAGAGAGAGAGAGAGAGAGAGAAAGATAGATAGGGAGGGAGAGAGAGAGAGAGTAGAGAGAAAGAGAGAGAGAGAGAGAGAGAGAGAGAGAGAGAGAGAGAGAGAGAGAGAGAGAGAGAGGAGAGAGAGAGAGGGAGAGAGGAAGAGAGGGAGGGAGGAAGGGGGAGAGGGAGGAAGGGGGAGAGGGAGGAAGGGGGAGAGGGAGGTAGGGGGAGAGGGAGGTAGGGGGAGAGGGAGGGAGGGAGGGAGGGGAGAGGGGAGAGGGGAGAAGGAGGGGAGAAGGGGAGGGAGAGAGAGAGAGAGAGAGAGAGAGAGAGAGAGAGAGAGAGAGAGAGAGAGAGAGAGAGAGAGAGAGAGAGAGAGAGAGAGAGAGAGAGAGAGAAGAGAGAGAGAAAGAGAGAAAGAAAGAGAGAAAGAAAGAGAGAAAGAAAGATAGAAAGAAAGAGAGAGAATGGTCAGAGAATGGACAGATAAAAAAGACATACAGAAAGACACAGATACGTAGATGGACAGAGACAGAAATGAACATACAGGCCCGAACAGATAAACACACAGACAAACAGACACATAAAACAGATATATGGATGCATATGAAGCGGAGATTCGAGTGGGTGGCGAAGAGCAATGGGAAGAAGACATAAAAGAAGGAAAAGAGGAGAAAGGGGAAGCACGGATGAAGAGGAACGCATAAAGGCGGGACAAGAGTGAAATGAAGGGTAAAAGAAGAGAAAAAGGAATAATAATAATAAAAAAGACAAGTGCAACGAGCAGAAAAAAAGAGGAGGAGGAAGAATGCCAATAAAAGTTGGAGGAAGAGAAGAAAAACAAATAAAAAAGACATGTGCATCGAGCTGAAAAAAGAAGAGGTGGAAGAATACCAATAAAAGTGCGAAGAAGGAGAAGGAGAGGAGAGGAAAAGAAGAAGAAAAAAAAAGAACAATGACTCTCAGGCCTAGCAAGCACTCGCATCATGCAGGTATCGATTCGCAACGGCCTCCCCCCCCCCCATTCTCCCCCTTTCCTCCCCCTCCCACTCTTCCCATTCCCCCTCTCCTCTCCTCCCCCTCCCACTCTTCCCATTCCCCCTCTCCTCTCCTCCCCCTCCCACTCTTCCCATTCCGCCTCTCCTCTCCTCCTCCTCCCTACTCTTCCCATACCCCCCTCCTCTCCTCTCCCTACTCCCCACTCCCCCCCTCCTCTTCTCCCTCCCCGACCTTTGCATCACAAACCGGCGCCGAATACCCCCCCCCCTCCCTGGTAACCCCTCATCCCCTATCCTTTCTTCCTTCTCTCTTTTTGTACCCCCTTCCCCCCTCACCCCACATCCTCCCTTCCTTCCTACTCTCCTCCTACCCCCTCCCACCTTCCCCTATCTCTTACCTCCCTCCCCTTACTCCTTCCTTCCCACCCTACCTCCCCCTCCCACCCCACCTTCCCCTCCCTCCCCCCCACCACCCCTCTACCACCCCAACCTCCTAGGACCCCCCTCCCCCCACTACACGCCCACATACTCCCACTCTTGCGCATGAAATGACTCCCTCCCACACGCGAATTCGTGATCGCAGACGTTGCACCTGTTTTCGACCGATTCCGCTGTTGATATTCCTTCCCTTAATTACGTTCCCAGGTGAAGAGGGGGGGGGGGAGAGGGGAGAGGGGAAGGGGGAGAGGAGAGGTGGAAGACAAGGAGGGGAGGGAAGGTGGGAGACAGGGGACAAGGAGGAGAACAGGGCAGAAAAGGAGGGGGAGGGAGGTGGGAGAAAAGGAGGAGAAAAGGAGGGGAGGGGGGAAGAAAGAAAAGAGGAGGGAAAAGGAAATAGGTACGGAAGGGAGAAAGAGTGGGAAATGGGAATAAGAAAAGGGAGGGGGCAAGGGGAATAAGAAGAGAAAAGGGGAATGGGGCAAGGAAAAGCGAATAGCAAAGCGAGAGGGAAATGGGAAGAGAAAAGTGAAGGGAAAAGGGAGAATGGGAATAGGAGATGGAAAGGGGGAAGGGGAGGAAAAGGAGAGAGAGCAGGTAAAAGATAATACTTAATCAGCCCAATCAAGTTGAAGACATAAATATGAGAGAAAAGATCACCAAAAATACTCAATAAAATAAAATCCTAAACAAAAATAAACAAATCACTCAATAAATAAATAGCTATTGAACCAAAAAAATATATAACTAAATAAAAAAGAGGACGAGTAAACAAATGACACAAAAATAAAAAACAGAGATAAATAACAAAGTTGCAAAACACACGTGACTGCATGACATCAACACTCCTGAAAAGCCACCCCAAAACACACACGAAATCCATGAACAAAAACCAAACAAACGATTAAACACAAACAAGGAAGCAAATAAACAAAAACAAACAAATAAACAAAAAAGGATGCAATGAGGCCCTTTTAATCGGAGGCGTGTTCCTCCAATCTCAAAAATAAACAAACGAGATTCTAAC
>NC_091562.1:745787-748287 GCF_042767895.1 Penaeus vannamei
GTGTTTGCAAGTGCGTGAATGAGTGTGTGCAAGTGCGTGAATGAGTGAGTGAGTGAGTGCGTGAATGAGTGAGTGAGTGAGTGAGTGAATGATCGAGAGAGAGAGAGAGAGAGAGAGAGAGAGAAAGAGAGAGAGAGAGAGAGAGAGAGAGAGAGAGAGAGAGAGAGAGAGAGAGAGAGAGAGAGAGAGAGAGAGAGAGAGAGAGAGAGAGAGAGAGAGAGAGAGAGAGAGAGAGAGAGAGAGAGAGAGAGAGAGAGAGAGAGAGAGAGAGAGAGAGAGAGAGAGAGTGTGTGTGTGTGTGTGTGTGTGTGTGTGTGTGTGTGTGTGTGTGTGTGTGTGTGTGTGTGTGTGTGTGTGTGTGTGTGTGTGCGTGTGCGCACATGTGCGTGTGTCACTCACTCACTCAAGAGGATGAAAACACTCACAGCCATGGTAGAGACTCCAGCCTCAGTTCTGCCTAACAGGAATCAAGGAAAATATCAAACATAACATGCGAGCCAGTGAAGGAAAAAAATCTCAGCCACTATCTAGCCACTATCTAACCAAGTAATTACCTAATTAGCCAAAACATTTGTGACTTACCCACCCCAAAACAATTTAAAATGGTAAAAAAGAAAGAAAAAATCTAGTATCTTTCTTCCCATTATCTCTTTCCTTTCCTTTTTCTCTGCATTTTGCTCATCATGAGTGCTGCTTGAATAATTCCATTTGCTGTTTATTCCCTAGGACATGGGGGAGGGGGGGAATCCATTCCTACATTAAACATGAAACAATGTAGAATGCAACTATCATAATCATTGGGTTAATTCATAGTCCATTATCAACTCTAAGAGTATGACAAACAGAAAACTAAAATGTCTATCGATCTTTAAGCATCTGTGACAGTTAGCCATTAAATTATTCTGACTATTCATTTATATAAACATTCTAAGAAATCTTGTAAATCCCCTTTTGGAAAGTGAAAGGCTGCAGCTCCTTTTCAACCAGCAACAAGCCTTTAGTAATGTAAATCTTTCTTATTACATTTTTCCAAGTCTAAGATATTTGTGTTAATTTCTAAATATATGACAACCATTAACCATAAGGTACACAAAATGTACATGGAATAATAAATAAATTCTAGGTTATTCATTTATGACATATCCATTACAAGAATAAAGAAGACATATGGTACGTAATTAAAATCTCTAATAATGGGCTGTAATAAGTAATTACATCTGTGCCTTTAGCACTTCAGCAATGGCCAACAAACCTTATCTTAATTGGTTGGCTGGAATGTAACATACTATGTAACTGGCTCTTATTTACATATCAAATAACTTAAATTTCAAGTTGCAGCAAAAATAACATAAATAAAAATATCTGAGTCTTATTGAATATAATTTGATTCCATGTGCCGTTAATCTTGTGGTTGTTTCTGATTTTCTACTCATGTCACCAGTGTTGATGCCCGATTTGTCCTGGCTGTCCAGGGTAACATCCCAATTTAAACTTGAAACCAGGATACTGGCTTTGAGGTGTAGTCGGACCAGGGAGACCTAGTTACCTTTACAATTTCCGTCTCCTACCTTAGGGATACTGGGCCAAGAACATCCTTGTTTTGGGGTACTCGTAGTAAAGAGGTTCATGCTATTTCTGTTATTTAATGATGGGACATGGTCTGCATTACAATTTTCCTGATAAACTTTATGGCCCCCACACATTCAATTGACCATTACTTTATCAAAAAGCACAAGAAAAATATCCATTTAAATTAATTCTTCATGCAAGAGTAACTCAGAATCACTTCCAAAATCTATGCAGTACAGCTATATGCTCCTGCCTGTTGCTTAGCTCAAAATGAGCCTTACAACATACTTAAGGCAAGCTCTTGTCATAAATATTTAATGTTACCAAAATTCTTTGGAATAAGCAAAATGTTTCTCTGCTCATAGTTCTATTATCGGTTCTCTTTTATACATTCCTCCTTTCTTCAACATAACCAATTCAATCACATCTCAAATCAATATTAAAGCAAGTGTTCACTTTGAGAAATAGAAAATAAAATCACTATGAAATATACAAACTATCCATACTGATACAGTCAAGAGATATAACCTTATGAAAATATCCCTTTACTCACATTTTATATTCAAGTAACCCTAAATGGCTACCTCAAAGAACAAAACACTCAACCCTAAAAACGTAAAATCAGTTCCAAGACCACAATCACAACCGTGACCTTTTAATAGGTCTTGCCATGACCACCACCATCACCCTTTCCCCGTATCTACACCTTCACTACTATTCCTCTAAAATTTCACAAAATGGGCATTTCTTGAACTCACCAGCATTGTGCGATGATTAAAATGACGATAAAGGCCAGTGTTTCAAGGCCTTTGATTCTGCAACACCTGCGAGGTCCATTTCCCATTTTAAATCCCGACCGATTTGTAGCACTTGCCCAACCGCTGCCGAACATCACCCTTATTTCCACCGATTTACGTCCTTCCACGCGCAA
>NC_091562.1:780787-793287 GCF_042767895.1 Penaeus vannamei
CATCATCCAGAGCCACCGTCTGGGCGGCAACTTCGCCTACTCCACCCACGAGGCTCACGCCTACGCCGTGCAGACCCCCGTCATCGCCCAGCGCACCGTGCCCGTCGGCGTGTCTTACCACCACGGGGCCCCCATTGTCAAGACCTCCACTGACTTCATCACCCACAAGATCCCCCAGGTCGGCTACACCTTCCCCCAGGTCGCCGTGCAGGCTGCCGTGCCCCAGGTCGCCACCTACGCCGCTGGACTGCCCCTTGCCGGCACCTACGCTGGTCTGCCCCTTGCCGGAGCCTACGGCGCTGTGCCCTACCCCTACGTCGTCGCCGCTAAGCCCGCTGAGGCCGCCGTTGAGGAGGCCTAAGTTGGCCCAATGACTGGATCCTGCAGGACGCTTCCCGTCCCCCTAAGTCTCCTTCTGTTTCTTTCTTCGACGGCCGATCCTGGCGTGGCCGCCCGGCGCAGCGACAGAGCCTTCGGGTTGGTCGCTGCGCCTTGTATAGCTACGGTGTACAAACTTGTGTAATAGTGTTAATTTAAAATGAAAATTGTTTAATAAAAACAATTTAATTTTCTTCTGAATTTCCATTTAAACCTCTTATTTTTACCTTACATATGATACTAGTACCAGGGGGAAATTTCAACAAAGCAGACATTAGATAAAGCATACATTATCAATTTCTTACACATTCATACTGAAACAAAACTCGGGTACCAGCTTCCGTAAAGTATATGTTTATATATGACTGCGCAGTAGCTATTGAATAAGAAGAGAATGAACTCGCCCGCCATTAGTTTCCCAAAGACAAATAAGAAAGACAAATTCAATCTCATACGCAGGAATCCTTTTGGAAAATTAGATAGTCCGGATAATCTTAGCTGGAATAGGGACATTACTCATTGGAAAACTAGTAACCAAGATAGAAGATTTGTTCTGTAATGCAAATATCCATCTTTTTTCCTTCAGAGTTTTCGGAATGGACTGTACATACACAGACATGCATTTCCCTATCTGTTTATCTCTTTCTTTATGTGTATACCGTATATAGGTAAATGAAAAAATATAAATCTGAGATTAACGGCCGGCATGTTAAAACTGTGAGACCCGACCCACTGAATACTCATCATACAGACATGCATATACAGTGAAATAAATGAATATCTATTATACACATTCATATCTACCGTATAGATAGACAGATAAATGTATGTATATCTGATAGACAGATATGCATTTGTTTCTGTTTGTATACATGCCTATATATACGAATATTTATGGGGTCGGGCCTCACACAATTTTAACAAACTACCAGTAAGTCTGTTTATCCTTGTTTTTATGACTAACAATGCGTGTTCATACTCACATACACCCAATGTATACTTAACCCGAATAATTATGAATCTCTGTTCACACACTCCTACACTCATTCATTCAATCACTCACTCACACTCACTCACTCAGAGAGAGAGAGAGAGAGAGAGAGAGAGAGAGAGAGAGAGAGAGAGAGAGAGAGAGAGAGAGAGAGAGAGAGAGAGAGAGAGAGAGAGAGAGAGAGTACTGACGCATATAATATTCCGAAATGCAATGATATATAGATACATCATTTACGCCGATCTTCCCTGTTGATGAAGAACGTGCTCTGGTATTCCCAGGGTAGGAATTCTAGCCTGAAGCCGAGGTAGACTTCCGTGGGTGTGTCGAGGTCAGTCTTTTTACTTCGTGTTTTTTTATACATATATCTATGTACATGTTTTTTATCTTCAGCCCATTTTTTTCTTTTTTTCTCTTTTCTTTTGTCTTCTTCCTTTTATTCGCCTGTTATGATGTGATCGATCACCTTTCCTTCCTTCGTTCCCTTTCCTTTCTGTTCTTTCATTTTCTTCCGCTGTGAATGTAATGTTTTAATGTTCATGCAATATATATATATATATATATATATATATATATATATATATATATATATATATAAAACAGTCATTCCTACTAAACCCATTTCTATTAAAACATCATGAGAGAATAAATAGAAAATGCAAAAAGTATCTAAAAAAGAAACAGAAACAAATGATAATAATAATAGTAATAATAAAACCAGCAACCAACATCCCACTACCTGGTCATGAAATCCAAAGAGGGTTACCCTGGTTCTTACGCTCCGTGCAGGGCCCTCACCTTCACCTTGGCAGCAGACGATGCTCCTGGTCGCTAGAAAAGGAATCGCTGGATCGAGGTTTTTTGTCGTTAGACGTGAGAGCCAACAACCCTAATTGTTTTTTTTTTTAATAGCGTCGTTATTTTGACTTGTATGGATACTGCTTTGTTGTGTTATGACTCGTGTTACTTGTGTTTATTTCAGGGATCAGTTATTCTTGCTTTTGACAAGTTGATTTATCGGGGAATTTATAATTTAGGTTTGATGAGTTTCATTCTTTATCTCTCTTTCTCTCTATCTATCTATATATATATGTGTATATTAGTTTGTTTACTTTCTCTCTCTCTCTCTCTCTCTCTCTCTCTCTCTCTCTCTCTCTCTCTCTCCCTCTCCCTCTCTCTCTCTCTATATATATATATATATATATATATATATATATTTATTTATTTATCTATATGTAAATATATATATATACATATATATATTTATTTATCTATATGTAAATATATGTATATATATATATATATATATATATATATATATATATATATATATACATGTGTGTGTGTGTGTGTGTGTGTGTGTGTGTGTGTGTGCGCGCGCGCATATATACTTGTGTGTATATGTATATATATATGAATATATATATATATATATATATATATATATATATATATATATATATATATGCACATACATGCACTCACACACATATATTGTTATATAGATAAATATTTATCAATATAATTACATATATATATGCATATTATACATATATACACGCAAATTTACATATACATTAGCACACACACACGCATATATATGTACATATATATATCCTCGATTCCATCTGACCGGAAGATATACCGGAGGATTTCGAAATAGTTGTCTGTTTCGAAAAATCTAGTTTGTGCATTGTGCGTTTCTTTCTACCATGGTATCAAAACGGTAAAGTGTTTCACCATTCTCATACATCTATGTCTATATGTGTATGTGTGCGTGCTTGTGTGTTATGTTTTATCTCCTCTAAATATACACAGAAGTATATATTTTGTATATGTGTAGTATATATTTATATACACACTATATTTTATAAGTTCTAAATATATACAGAAAATTATTTAGTGTATGTGTAGTCTTTAGATTAAACATATTTTAATTTTCCCTTTTATGTCTCTACTAAATTTCGAGTCTTTATAAGGAGTTATAGTTTCAATGCAAAAATAACTTTAGATTGTTTTGTTTTGTTTAGATTGTTTTGGTTCGTCATCATCTACTGCGCGAGAGGGATGGTTTGAAATGGATTAAACAAGTCATATGGATTTATATAGATTTTAATTTCATAATATTTTTATGACACAAGTTTGTACACCGTAGCTATACAAGGCGCAGCGACCAACCCGAAGGCTCTGTCGCTGCGCCGGGCGGCCACGCCAGGATCGGCCGTCGAAGAAAGAAACAGAAGGAGACTTAGGGGGACGGGAAGCGTCCTGCAGGATCCAGTCATTGGGCCAACTTAGGCCTCCTCAGCGGCCTCCTCAGCGGGCTTAGCGGCGACGACGTAGGGGTAGGGCACAGCGCCGTAGGCTCCGGCAAGGGGCAGACCAGTGTAGGTGCCGGCAAGGGGCAGTCCAGAGGCGTAGGTGGCGACCTGAGGTACGGCAGCCTGCACGGCGACCTGGGGGAAGGTGTAGCCGACCTGGGGGATCTTGTGGGTGATGTAGTCAGTGGAGGTCTTGACAATGGGGGCGCCGTGGTGGTAGGACACGCCGACGGGCACGGTGCGCTGGGCGATGACGGGGGTCTGCACGGCGTAGGCGTGTGCTTCGTGGGTGGAGTAGGCGAAGTTGCCGCCCAGACGGTGGCTCTGGATGATGGCAGAGTCGTGGGAGGGGGCACGCACTGCCACGGGGCCTGGCACCACCAGGGAGGCGGCGGCGCAAGCGGCCAGGGCGGACAGGATCAGCATCTGCAGGAGAACGCACTGTCAGACACGAAGAAGAGGGGACATCCCCCTGGGTGCTTTGGTCAAATCTATCGTCACCTGGATTTGGCTTTGTATTCGTCTATCGTCACCTGGATTTGGCTTTGGATTAGTCTATCGTCACCTGGTTTTGGCTTTGGATTCAAGTCTATCGTCACCTGGATTTGGCTTTGGATTCCTGTTCCTCGAATGCTTGAAGAGCAAAATCACGGGAAGGTTTACTTACGGACTTCATGGCGGCGGTGTTGTTTGGCGGTGTACAGACGGTGTACAAAGACTTGTGGTGCCGAGAAGAGGACGATCGGCCCTTAAGTAGTCCCATCGCGGTGACGTCAAAGCAGGGCGGGGCTGCCCCTCTCATAATATGTTAGGGGGAAAGATTAAGAGAAAGAGAGATATGTATTGGATTGTGTTGTGTATTTTCTTTCATTAAAGGATCAAGCACTCGGGATTTCAATATTTTCTGAACCATTCTATTTACCAAGATCGGTGTTACTTAGCACCTTAAAGACAGCGACTAAATATACAGTTACCATGACCTTGCAAAGGGTATACAATTTTCCATTATTTCGTGATTTGCATACTTTATCTGTAATGTTTATCTATCAGTAGTTGATTATTTATATCACGATTTTGGCATTACGCACACATGTTCCCACATCTGTGTACAGACATATCCAGAGAGCGATATGTACAGTATATGTGTATGTGTATGTATGTGTGTGTGTATATATATACATTTATGTGTGTGTAAATATATATATATATATATATATATATATATATATATATATATATATATATATATATATATATATATATATATATGCTGCGTATGTGTACCTGAAACCTTTTATGTGTTACTATGGGCCGTAAAGAGTTCTTGTATGACAGCGTTAAGACTTCCCTCAAACGTACGAGGGAATGAAAACACGAAAGATGGTTATTTGTAGGACTTTTTTTTCCAAAATTTAGTGGCCTTTTCTCAAAACCATTAGATAACTTATACGGTCGTTAAGGATTAGAGATTATTTGAAAAGTAAATACAGATTCATAAAACATATAGAATGAATTTTAATATGTGTAAGAGATTTTTGAAAAGGAATTACATATGCATTAACACATATATATTACATATGATCAATAGGGATTAGGGATCTTTTTAAAAGCAAATGTGTACACATACATCAATTATCTATCAAATATGTATTTCTTTCGAAATTTTTGAGCCGCTCATAATTTGAATAACAAAAGCTGTCACTGTTCTTTAAGGGAAAAAAAAGAAAAAAGAAAGAAAGAAAGAAAAAAAAATATCCGTCCTGGATGCAGAATAAACTAGTGATTGTTATCAATAACAGTAAAAAACACGATATACAAGCAAAGCTTTTAAAGCAATGATCTTTCGAAATCCATATAGTTGTTGTCTTCCATTAACATATATCCGTCATAAATAGAAGATTAAAGCCTGTTACATATATTCTTTGTTCATCCATGCGCAAGTTCTCTGTAAGGAATAGCCCATACTGAGCAGGAAGCGTTTATTTTTTTCTCTCTTTCGCCCCCCCCCCATCTCTCTTTTATAGAATGGGAGCGATTATCTTCTCAATACAAGAAATGTATTTGACCGATTTCGAATATATCTTCGTCAGAAATACATACATCAGCGAGAGTACAAAGTTAAATATCAGACATGAGCTGATGAACCGCCTGACGACCTCCCCCTTCCGCTTGCCTCTTGTATTGTGAAATTCATTCACATTCATGAATTTTCTACATTTGTCGCAATAAATATGGTGTATTTCTTTCTCTCTCTCCCTTCTTCCATCGTTCTCTCTCCCTCTCATACACACTCCGCAAACCCGCGCCATGTACTCAGTACCGTCCATATTACCCCCCCCCCGGCCCCCAAGGAACACCACAATTATGAGTACTGGTCACCACTCAAGTACACACGGTCGCCACACCTGTCCATCATTGTCACCGCCATCAGTACCTGTGACCCTCCTTCCGCCTACAGTCTTTATACAGGAAGTACATACTGATGAGCTTTCCCTATACTTTATTCTAGTGTTGAGTGCTTGCCTTATTTGTATTACTATTTTAATGCTTATGGTATAGGGATTGCCATTGACATACCCATTATCATTTAGTAGTAGTAATAATGATGATAATTATTGATAATAATGGTACTATTGATCATGATCATAATGATAATGATAATGATGATAATTATCACAATTATGATAAATGATAATTATCACAATTATGATAAATGATAATTATCACAATTATGATAAATGCTAATAATAACACGGATAATGATAGTAACAATGTAATGATAATAATAACACGGATAATGATAGTAATAATGTTAATGACAATGATGATGATAATAGTGATTGATAATAATGACAACAATAACAATAACAGCAAGTACAGGAGTAATAGTGATAACAATGATGATAATAACAAAATTACAGTGATAGAAATAATAACGACATTTGTAATCATGATACTGCTACCACCGCAGATATTTAGATAATAATAATGAATAGCTACACAGACAATAATAGTAATCGTAATATTGGTTATTATCCCATGACGTTAATAGACAAAGGCTAGAATATAGATTATTAATAATGGCAATGGGCTCACAACCAACTGGCTGTATCTCTACGGACATGCACTCCGCATTTCATCACCAGAACGATGCTAATGATAAAAGGAATAGATTTGATAGCGTTTATATGATTGTGATGCTATTGGTTGAAGTGATTTTGGTAGTGATGACAATGTAAAAATGTTAATGGGGTAGATAATAATGGCAATGATGATGATATAAAATGATAGCAATGGTTAAAGTGATGATGTAAATAGTGATAATTAATGCAATGATAATGATGAGACAAAAGAAATTATACACGGTTATTTCCATTTCACTAGCCATCACTTATTCTGGTTACCATTATCAATATCTTTATTAACATTATTATCATTGTCAGTGTCAGCAGTAAATAATTAGTATTACGGTCGTTACTCTCACAAATATTACTACGAGTATTATCATTTCTAACATAATCATTGTCTTCATCATAAATGATAAAGATTATTGTGAAATAAACAAAAGCAACTGTAATTGTAATATGAGAATTATGTCTGCTGATGTTATCATGTCACTTGTATTATTATTAACGTTATCATTACTAACATCACTATTATTGTCATTACTTCACTAATCACTATCATTATCATCATCACATTACCATCCTTATCATAATCAACATTATCATCATCATAACTATCATCCAAGGCCATCACTTCGGGGGGGGGGATGTGAATACACCCAACCCTCCCCTGGAACTGAGCTCCCCCCCCCATCCCACCACCCCCCACCCAAGACCCTGCTCGTCCTACTGAAGACTCAATTAAGGATTCCTTGGGACTTCCCCGAAATTACCTAAAGCTTTGACCATAAATAATAATGATAGTGATGACAAAGATCATAAAAGTAATAATGATGATAATGATAATGAAGCTTCTACTACTATTATTAATAGTAATGGTAATGATGATGACAATAACAGTGATAATAATAATGATAGCAATAATAACTAACATAAAAATAACGATGTTAATAATAATAATGATGATGATAATGATAATGATAATAATAATGATAATGATAATAATAAGAAATAAAAATGATTATATCAACACTGATAGGAATATATTAATGATAATGATAATGATGACAATAACAGTTATATATACATATATACATACATACATATATTTATATATATACACATATATGTATATATATAAATATATATATATATATATATATATATATATATATATATATATATATATATATATATATATATATATATATATACACACAGATATATACTTACACACACACACATATATAAATAGATATGTATATATATATATATATATATATATATATATATATATATATATATATATACACATATATGTATATATATATGTGTGTGTATGTGTCTATTTATGTGTATGTACATATAAACATGGACATATGTATAAATATGTATGTATACCTATATGTATATACATACATATATATGTATGTATGTCTAAGTATATGTAAGTAAATTGTCAGCAAAAGCTTATTTTTAACCTTTTCCTTTGGCAATTAGGGTATCGTGATCGAGGCGAGACACCTCCCACCTCCCCATGCGAACTGCTGACCGAGTAGTTAAAATCTTTTACTATTCTTATTTTTCTATATCTATTAAATATATATATATATATATATATATATATATATATATATACATACATACATATATATACATACATACATATATATATATATATATATATATATATATATATATATATATATATATGTGTGTGTGTGTGTGTGTGTGTGTGTGTGTGTGTGTGTGTGTGTGTGTGTGTGTATGTGTGCATGCGTGTGTGTTATGTTCTATCCCCTTTAAATATATACAGAAGTGTATATTATGTATATGTGTAGTATCTATTTAAATATATGTAAATAAACATTATGTTCTATATGTTCTGAATATATACAGAACTATATACTGTGTATGTGTAGTCTATAGATTGTACATATAACAATTTTCACTTTTATGTCTTTCTAGTAAATTTCGAGTCTTTGTAAGGAATTTTAGTTTCAATGCAGGAATAACTTTAGATTGTTTTATTAATACCTATGACACAAGCTTGTACACCGTAGCTATACAAGGCGCAGCGACCAACCCGAAGGCTCTGTCGCTGCGCCGGGCGGCCACGCCAGGATCGGCCGTCGAAGAAAGAAACAGGAGTCTTAGGGGGACGGGAAGCGTCCTGCAGGATCCAGTCATTGGGCCAACTTAGGCCTCCTCAGCGGCCTCCTCAGCGGGCTTAGCGGCGACGACGTAGGGGTAGGGCACAGCGCCGTAGGCTCCGGCAAGGGGCAGACCAGTGTAGGTGCCGGCAAGGGGCAGTCCAGCGGCGTAGGTGGCGACCTGGGGCACGGCAGCCTGCACGGCGACCTGGGGGAAGGTGTAGCCGACCTGGGGGATCTTGTGGGTGATGAAGTCAGTGGAGGTCTTGACAATGGGGGCGCCGTGGTGGTAGGACACGCCGACGGGCACGGTGCGCTGGGCGATGACGGGGGTCTGCACGGCGTAGGCGTGAGCCTCGTGGGTGGAGTAGGCGAAGTTGCCGCCCAGACGGTGGCTCTGGATGATGGCAGAATCGTGGGAGGGGGCACGCACTGCCACGGGGCCTGGCACCACCAGGGAGGCGGCGGCGCAAGCGGCCAGGGCGGACAGGATCAGCATCTGCAGGAGAACGCAATGTCAGACACGTAGAAGAGGGGACATTCCCCTGTGTCACCTGGATTTGGCTTTGGATTCAAGTCTATCGTCACCTGGATTTGGCTTTGAATTCCTGTTCCTTGAGTGCTTGAAGAGCAAAAAACGGGAAGGTTTACTTACGGACTTCATGGCGGCGGTGTTGTTTGGCGGTGTACAGACGGTGTACAAAGACTTGTGCCGAAAAGATGACGGACGGCCCTTAAGTAGTCCCATCGCGGTGACGTCACAGCAGGGCGGGGCTGTCTCACTCATATTGTGTTAGGGGGAAAGATTAAGAGGAGATATGTATTGGATTGTGGTGTGTATTTTCCCTCATTAAAGGATCAAGCACTCGGGATTTCAATATTTTCTGAACCATTCTATTTACTAAGTTCGGTGTTTAACACCTTAAAGACAGCAACTGAATATACAGTTACCATGACCTTGTAAGGAGTAAATAGTCTTCCATTATTTCGAGATCTGTTTAGTTTATCTGTATTGTCTGTCTATCGGTAATTGATTATGAATACAAGGGGTCCTCGACTTACGACGGAGATCCGTTTCTACAATGGCGTCGTAACCCGAAATTTGACGTAAGTCGGAACACACTAAAATACAGTAGCCCTGAAGTCACATATGCTAATGCAGTTTGTGTACATGTATTAAAGTCATAATCTCAAACATAACAAGACACTTCTATGCCGAACAGGAAAACATAACTAGGGCTAAAGGAACACATGAAAGACAAAATGTCGAGATCGCCGTAAATTGAGGATCCCCTGTATCACGATTTTGGCATTGCACACACTCATGTCCCCACGAATATCTTTGTACTGAGTTTGATGTGATATATCCAGAGAGCGATATGTACAGTATATGTGCATGTGCATATATGCGTGTGTGTACATATACACATATGTGTGTGTATATATATATATATATATATATATATATATATATATATATATCCATTTATTTACACACACACATATATACATACATGTATGTATGTATATATATATACACACGCATACACACACACACACACACACACACACACACACACATATATATATGTATACATACATATATATATATATATATGTATACATACATATATATATATGTGTATATATATATATATATATATATATATATATATATATATATATATATATATATATATATATATATATGTGTGTGTGTGTGTGTGTGTGTGTGTGTGTGTGTGTGTGTGTGTGTGTGAATAGATAAATAAGTGATTATATATATGTATGGGATATATATATATATATATATATATATATATATATATATATATATATATATATATATATATATATATATATATATATGTATATATATATATATATATATATATATATGTATATATATATATATATATATGTATGTATGGAATATATATATATATATATATATATATATATACATATAGATAATTATATATATGTATATATATAAATATATATACATACATATATATATATATATATATATATATATATATATATATATATGTATGCCTAAACATACACGTGTGTGTGTGTTGTATAAAGATATGTGCAAACATACATATGCACTTACTTAAACACACACATATGCATACGTTCACATAAATGGATAGATATTTTTGTGTATTTGCACGTTCGCATTTATTCAGCCATTAACCGTAAAGTCCACCATATATATATACATACATACATACATACATACATACATATATATATATATATATATATATATATATATATATATATATATATATATATATATATTTATATATATATGTATATATGCTACCTATGTGTGTGTATATATATATATATATATATATATATATATATATATATATATTTATATATGTATATATGCTGCCTATGTGTGCCTGAAACTCTTTACGGGCCACAGTAACACATATAGTGTTACTATGGGCCGTAAAGAGTTCTTGCATGACAGCGTTGGGTGAGACTTCCCACAAACGTTCAGGGGAATGAAAACGAGAGCTGGTTATTTATATGACTCTTTTTTCCCAAGATTTAGTGGGATTTTCTCAAAACTGTTAGAAAATTTGTTACACGGTTGTAATGGATTAGAGATTATGTAAAAATAAGTAAATACATATTCATAAAACATATAAAATACATAATCTATCACATACATATACATCAAGTATATATTTCTTTCGAAATTTTAGAGCCGCACATAATTGCCGTAACAAAACCTGTCACTGATCTTTGTGAAAATTGTATTTTACGGTGGTAAGTGTTCTCATCTATAACCTCATATACTAAGACCGTCCTGGATACAGAATAAACTAGAATGATTGTTATCAATAGCGGGAAACAGCACTAGCGCTATAAAGGCAAAACAATAAAGTTAAGAAAATAAAGCAAAATTCTCTCCAATCCACATAGTTGTTGTCTTCTATTAACATATATCCGTCCTCTATCAAGGATTAGATCCTGTTACATATATTCGTTACTCTCACAAATATTACTACGAGTATTATCATTTCTAACATAATCTTCATTGTCTTTATCATAAATAGTGATAAAGATTATTGTGAAATAAACAAAAGCAACTGTAATTGTAATAAGAGAATTATGTCTGTTGATGTTATTATCATTGTAAATGTCACTTGTATTATTATTAACGTTATCATTGCTAACCTCACTATTATTGTCATTACTTCACTAATCACTATCATTATCATCATCACATCACTATCCTTATCATAATCAACATTATCATCACCATAACTATCATCCAAGGCCATCACTTAGGGGGGGAGGGGGATGTGAATACACCCAACCCTCCCCTGGGACTGAGCCCCCCCCCCTCCCCACCAGCCCCCACCCAAGACCCTGCTCATCCTACTGAAGACTCAATTAAAGATTCCTTGGGACTTCCCCGAAATTACCTTAAGCTTTGACCATAAATAATAATAATAGTGATGACAAAGATCATAAAAGTAATAATGATGATAATGATAATGAA
>NC_091562.1:795787-798287 GCF_042767895.1 Penaeus vannamei
TTGACAATGGGGGCGCCGTGGTGGTAAGACACGCCGACGGGCACGGTGCGCTGGGCGATGACGGGGGTCTGCACGGCGTAGGCGTGAGCCTCGTGGGTGGAGTAGGCGAAGTTGCCGCCCAGACGGTGGCTCTGGATGATGGCAGAGTCGTGGGAGGGGGCACGCACTGCCACGGGGCCTGGCACCACCAGGGAGGCGGCGGCGCAAGCGGCCAGGGCGGACAGGATCAGCATCTGCAGGAGAACGCAATGTCAGACACGAAGAAGAGGGGACATTCCCCTGTGTCACCTGGATTTGGCTTTGGATTCAAGTCTATCGTCACCTGGATTTGGCTTTGGATTCCTGTTCCTTGAGTGCTCGAAGAGCAAAAAACGGGAAGGTTTACTTACGGACTTCATGGCGGCGGTGTTGTTTGGCGGTGTACAGACGGTGTACAAAGACTTGTGGTGCCGAGAAGAGGACGATCGGCCCTTAAGTAGTCCCATCGCGGTGACGTCACGGCAGGGCGGGGCTGTCTCACTCATATTGTGTTAGGGGGAAAGATTAAGAGAAGGAGATATGTCTTGGATTGTGTTGTGTATTTTCCCTCATTAAAGGATCAAGCATTCGGGATTTCAATACTTTCTGAACCATTCCATTTATTAAGATCGGTGTTTAACACCATAAAGACAGCGACTGAATTTACAGTTACCATGACCTTGTAAGGAGTTAAATAGTCTTCCATTATTTCGAATTTTGTATAGTTTATCCGTAGTCTGTCTATCGGTAATTGACTATCTATACAAGGGGTCCTCGACATACGACGGAGATCCGTTCTTACAATGGCGTCGTAACCCGAATTTTGACGTTAGTCGGAACACACTAAAGTACAGTACATGTATGTACGTACATAAACACTGAAGTCATACATGCTAATGCAGTTTGTATACATGCATTAAAGTCATAATCTAAAACATAACAAGGCACTTCTATGACGAACAGGAAAACATAACTAGGGCTAAAGGAACACATGGAAGACAAAATGTCGAGATCGCGGTAAACCGAAGACCCCCTGTGTCACGATTTCGGCATTACGTTCACTCATGTCCCCACGAATATCTTTGTACAGAGTTTGATGTGACACATCCAGAAAGTGATATGTACAGTATATATGTGTACTTATATATCATGTAATATATATATATATATATATATATATATATATATATATATATATATATATATATATATATATATATATATATATATATATATATATATATATATATATATATTTATATATGTGTGTGTGTGTGTGTGTGTGTGTGTGTGTGTATTTATAGATATACATATTCATTTATATACACACACGTGTATATCTATCTATCTATCTTTATATATATATATATATATATATATATATATATATATATATATATGAATAGATAAATAAGTGATTATATATATGTATGCAATATACATACATACACACACATACACACACACACACACACACACACACACACACACACACACACACACATATATATATATATATATATATATATATATATATATATATATATATATATATATATATATATATACATATATTTATATTTACATACATATACATACACGTTTGTGTGTGTTGTATAAAGATACGTACAAACATATATATGCACTTACATAAACAAACACATATGCATACTTTTAGATAAATGGATAAATATTTTTGTGTCTTTGAACGTTCGTATTTATTCAGCCATTAACCGTAAAGTTCACCATATATATATATATATATATATATATATATATATATATATATATATATATATATATATATATCTTTGCTGCGTATATGTGCCTGAAATCTTTTATATGTTACTATGGGCCGTAAAGGTGAGACTTCCCACAAACGTTCAACGGAATGTAAACAGGAAACAGGTTATTTGCAGGACTTTTCCCAAGATTTGGTGGACTTTTCTCAAAACCATTAGAAAACTTCTCATACAGTTGTTATGAATTAAAAATTATTTGAAAAGTAAATACATATTCATAAAACATATAAAATACATTTTAATATGGATAGGAGATTTTTGAAAAGGAAATACATATGCATTAAAACATTTATATTACATATGATCATTAGGGATTAAGGATCTTTTTAAACGTAAATGTGTATATACATATAAATCAGTTACTCATCACATACATACATACACACACACACACACACACATATATATATATATATATATATATATATACATATACATATACATATATATATATATATATATATATATATATATATATATATATCAAGTATGTTTCTTTCGATTTTTTTGAGCCGCACATAATTGCTGTAACAAAACCTATCACTGTTCTTTCCACTGAGCAAATGTTTGTAAAAATGTAATTTGCAGTGGTATGTGTTTTCATCTATAACCTCATAGACAAAGACACCGTCCTGGATACAGAATAAACTAGAATGATTGTTATTAATAACGGGAAACAA
>NC_091562.1:803287-810787 GCF_042767895.1 Penaeus vannamei
TACATACATTCTCATACATATACATACATACACATACACATACACACACACACCCACGCGTAATATTACGTGCACACGCATATACGTACACACACACACGTACACACGCACTCTTAAATATAAACATACACAAAATTCAACTCATACAAATACAAATGCACACACACACTCGGTCATTGACACGTGCAATTAACCATACTTGTACAGGCATTGCATGGCGCATACAAACCAGATTCACATAAACGTACATGGATTAATCAGAAAGAGAAAAAAGACACCTACACCCGCCCACACTAATTATTAGGTTCACCAGCATCTCTCCCAAAATATGGTTGTCTTTTTTTATTTTGCTGTGAACCAAGCATTAATGCGGAGATAACAGGCAATTGAACATGCCGTCGGTTACCACAGACCCTCCGTCGTTCTATAACAAAGGACAAAACACTGTGATTTTGTGTCTATCCCGCCGAGAGCACCTGGTGACGCAGTGAACCCGAGAGGGAGGAGCCGCGGTTGGCCAAATAAGGAGATCGGGGAGGACTCCTCGATCTGGTTTCGGACGGCGATGGGTGTTCATCGCGTCTCGGTTTTGACCCCCGCGCCGTCCTTTGTCGCTTTGGGGAAGGGGTCAAAGGAAGGAAACGAGGTCGAGGTATAAATGTCGGTAGGAGTAGAGACGGTGTTTGTACTGCCTTGGTTATAGGAGAAGGTCGAAGGGCGCTGACGGGTAGCAGATGGGTATGTATGAACGGCGACGAGGGACGGCCTTGGGATAGGATCCGGCCGCCGCCCTGCCTTGCCCTGCCTATAAATGCCCACGCACTTTTCTTCGTGTACATGCCGTGTAACGTCCTCCTTAGGCTGTCCCTTATGGCAATTAGCTCTTATGGCAACCCGGTGCAGGAGTCACATTCACTATTTGCCACGACGTTTATAGAAGCCTTGCGACCTTGTGGCAGAAGGCGTCGGCTGAGATTATTCATGATGGCTCCGGGGAACTGCCATCAGCCACGGAGAGCTTATCAGTCGCAGACGATTCAACCGCGCAACGCAACTGGTTCGCATCCGCCTGGGTGTCACTTGGCTGTACGTGCTGCTTGGCTTTAATCGGGGAGATCGTGCGTGTGTTGCAGCGGCGTGGGCGGACAAGCAATCGGATGAGTCCATCAAAAGTTGGCTCTTTAAGGAATTAAATGCAAAAGCTATAGAATTAAGCGTAGAGTTGTCAAGTTTAAGAAATAGTCATTTACAAACACCACAGCAAGTTCTGATTACCAATTTACTCAAGCGTAAGACACTATCTTCTAAGTATGTTAGAAAAGGTCATAGACGAGTTGGTCTTCATTTGGAGGCGTCAGTAATTTCCAAGGGAGTCGTGAGCCCTAGATAAAAAACAGGAATTATAATTTTTATTCTCTTAACGATAGCGTGATCATATAATGAGAAATAGAGTAACATTATAATCATACTCAATAAAGAGCCTAAGAACATTTTTTTTTCAATCGGGGAGGGAATTTTATTTATAGATGCAAAAGGGGGGGCGTGGAGGGAAGAACAATATAAATAAATAAAGTTAATGAAGGGGGCGTGATAGTAAAAAGGTTAAGAACCACTGCCATACACACATTTCTTCCGTATCTTTGGACGAATTACATCAAATATTGACCACCATAATTATCAACACAAATACCATAATTTCTAACCGCTTTCCGCAGTTCCCCGACACCCAAAAGTATTATTATTATTATCATTACCCCTTCGTACTCTCTCCCCACCAGGTCATCTTACTAACCGCCCTCTGCCACGTGCTGGGGCGGAGCACGGCGGCGGCGGCTGGTCAGCTGAACCGAGTAGGTTCTGGGGGCGTGGTGTACGCAGCGGCGCCCCAAGAGCGAGGGGCGTACGCCGTGGCGAGGGCCGGCGGACCCTACAACTACGGCTACAACACAGGGGACGGCATCGCGAAGGTGGAGGTTCGTCAGCCCACGGGAACGGTCGTCGGCTCCTACAGGTACTTCGACCCCAACGGCAAACAGGTGAGGCTGTGCGCGAGGCCAGACTGGGTGGCGTTCGAGCTCCTTCCCTTCTTTCTCTTTAGCTACCTGTATGATAATGATGATGATGATTAGTAGAGGTATGATTATTATGATTTCTATTAATATCCTTACTAAATTGATAATAATAATGAAAATAATGATAATAGACTAACAAAAAGATGATTGAAATGGTGATGATTGTTATTGTTATTACTATTGCTAGTACCATTATTATCATCATCACCATTATCATAATTGTTATCATTATTATTATTATTATCATTATTATTTTAGTATCCTTTGTTGTTTCTGTTGCTTTGTTATTATCATCATTATTATTATCATTACTATTATTATTACTGTTATTATTATCATTGATGATATTATTATCCTTGTAATTGTTATTGTTATTAAGCATATTAGTATTATTAGCATTATTAATATTGTTATTCTCATTATTATCATTATCTCCATTAATATTATTAGCATCACCCTTATCATTGTTATTGTTATTATCAAAATTATTGCATTGTTAATATCATTATCATCATCATCATCATCATCATCATCATCACTATTATTATTATTACTAATGATATTATTATTGTTATTAATGTCAATATCATCATAATCATTATTATCATTATTGTTATTACTGATAACAGTAGTATAATTTGTATTAGAATGATAATTATTATTACAATAGTAACGATAATGGTAATGCTAATGATAATGATTATTGCTGTTATCATTATCATCATTACTATTATTTCTATTATGATAATCATTATTACGGTTATTATCATCATCACCATTATTATTGCTTTACTTCTATTATAAATAACGTTATTAGTACAATTTATTATTATTATTGTTATTCATCATCATCATCATTGTTATCATTATCATTATCACCATGATAACCTTCTTTATCATTCTTTTTCTTATTATTATTATGATTATCATCATTATTGTTATTATTATTATCATTATTAATTATGTGATTACTGTTATTAGTATCATCATCATTATTGTTATTATCAAAATAATCATCATTATTGTTATTACTACTAATACTAGTATTTATATCACGATAATAATTATTATTACAATAGTAGTAATGGCAATGCTAGTGATAATGATCAATGTTGTTATTATTATTGTCATTGCTTTTGTTATTATTTCTATTATAATTACGATCATTATCTATTTTATATATTTTATCTATTTTACTATTATTATTATCATCATCATCATTATTATTGCTGATATTATTATTATTATTATTATTATTATTATTGTTGTTGTTGTTATTGTTATTATTATCATCGTTGTTAATGTACTTATTATCATTATTATCATCATTATTACTATCACAATAGTTATTGTTTTATCATCGATATTACTTATTACTATCACCCATATTTTTATCATCATTATTATTATGGCCATCATAACCACTATTCTCATCATTTTAATCATCATTATTGTCACTACTAAGGGCAGGAATAGTAATAGTAGTAATATTATTATTGTTATCGTTGTTATTCTTATTATTTTTATTATTATCGTCGTCATCATTATTGTTATTATCAGCACTACCATTATTATTATTTCTACTACTACAATTTTCACTATCACTATACGAATTTTCATCATTGATATTACCGTTATCTTTATCATAATCATTAGCTTTAGCATCACTATCACTGTGATCAACGCTATCATATTATCATCATTACAATTGCTAATGCGATTACTGTGCTGAGAATTATTATTATTATAAAGTTATTGTTGATTTCGGCTACAGGTTAAAGATATTAACTCAGCAATTAATGATAAATTGTTATTTTGAGTTTCATGAATCTGCACATATATGAACAAAGGGTTGTTGATATTATTCATACACTGATACAGTTGTTTAATTCTGAGCTGATAAACTATCTACATCAACTCTCTTGAGTAGAATAACAAATTATTCGTGATGAACCTATCAATAAAGGGCAAAAATGAGTAAATGGGAACGTAACCCATCAATTTTGAGTTACAGGAGGAATCAGTCACGCGTTTCTTCTCTTTATCGCCAGGTGGTTCGTTCGTACATCGCCGACGAGAAAGGCTTCAGAGTACTAGGAAACGACCTGCCCATCAGCCCCGACACACCTGCCTCGCAAGTGCATGGGACACCTGCCTTCACCGGCGCAGTTGAAGGCACGAGTGAGTTCGACGTACCGCCTCCTCTGAGTCCTAACACGCAGTACCAAACGACCCATACTGTCAACGTTCCTCAGACACAGCAGCCCCAGTCTGTACAGCAACAGGCCCTGCAGCAACAGCAAAGCGCTCTCTTGCAGGAACAGCAACTCCAGTTTCAGCAGCAGCAGGAGCAGCTGGAAGAGCAAAGGCGACAGCTAAGGCTTCAGCAGGAGAAGCTCGAAGCCTTGCAGAGAGATCTCGAGCAACAGCAGCAGAGTTTCCGACAGCAATACGAAAAGCAGACGCAGCAACACGTCTTAACGCAGCCTGAGCCGCAACCCCAGCCGTCCCAGCAGCAGTTCCAGTACCAGACGCAAAACACTCTCTCAGGAGGGTACACTTCACCCTACTACTACTACCCACACCAGTATGACTACGATTTCCCCGCAGGCTTCGCTTTCGCAGGGCTTCCGGTCGTGAAGCCTCCAGTAGGGGCGAAGAGAGTACACCCCGAGGAACCCTTCTCGGCTGGGCATACGGCTTCCAGGGTGAATATCCGCCCGCCTGTGGCTCCTCATCGGAATTACGCGACTCATAGCAATCCGATCACCGCCGGACACACGAAGGACCGTCGACACCACAGTAGCTATGTCATTGGACTTGCTCGTTAGTCCTACTCTCTTCGGTCAGTGGCTTTTGGAGTTTTAAAGTGTATGATGATTCCTGCAACGAATAATGGGCTAATGGACTGACAGATCGCCTTTAGAAGAATAATGATTCCATTAGTATTATGACAGATGGTAGAGCTATGTACCAAAGTCATCAACGCCACAAAGCATCTTTAAAATTTATCAGTATGGGCGTCCGTGTTTGGGGGCTGAGGTGTGGGTGCTGACAGAATGTTGGTGGCGGGCGGGGGCGATGTCGTTGCGTGTGGATGTTTGGAATCCAGTCTAACCGACGTGTTACCATTCCTCTTATGTCTGTTATCGTGTCACTGCTGATATCTCTTATTTTACCAGAACTTGAGGTTAGTCTCTGCAAGCGTTTCCTTCTGGTTGTAAACGAGCCAGTTAGTTTTGGCGTCTCATCGGAATTTTACAAGTTGACAGGGCTGTCACTGCAGGAGTTTCCCCTTCGGTGTACACACTTCAAGGGCAGTCACTGCAGGAGTTTCCCCTTCGGTGTACACGCTACAAGGGCAGGCACTGCAGGAGTTTCCCCTTCGGTGTACACACTACAAGGGCAGGCACTGCAGGAGTTTCTCCTTCGATGTAAACGCTACAAGGGCAGGCACTGCAGGAGTTTCCCCTTCGGCGTACACACTACACGGGCAGTCACTGCAGGAGTTTCCCCTTCGGTGTACACACTACAAGGGCAGACACTGCAGGAGTTTCCCCTTCGGTGTACACACTACACGGGCAGGCACTGCAGGAGTTTCCCCTTCGGTGTACACACTTCAAGGGCAGTCACTGCAGGAGTTTCCCCTTCGGTGTACACGCTACAAGGGCAGGCACTGCAGGAGTTTCCCCTTCGGTGTACACACTAAAATGAGTCTCCCCTGACTTGTACTTTTACACCACATTGTTCGAATATGGTAACATGAACTCCATGAACATTGTATAATTGTTATCTAACAATATGTTGTTAACTACTTTAGTTTATAGGGAATTTAGAGATAGAATTGTAAATTATTAATAAATATCTTAATGTATATCACATTATTTGACCACTGTAGTAGCAGTACCAGGAACAGTAGTAGAAGGTTAAAAATACGAAAGAATAACACATACAGAATCAAGTGCCAGTGACAAAAATAGAAAACAAAAAATACGAAAAAGAATTCTGATAACTTAGTAGAAAACCTAAGACGAGATAATAATATGAGAAAGGGCGATAAAAGCAAAAGAATAACAACAGAGGAACGCATTAAATCGAAACAGTAAGACTGCAAGAATAATAAAACAATAAAGACAGAAATAAACATTATATTACATGTCTGATAAGCAATAGTTGAAAACAGCACTAAAATCAATGAAATAGATAAAGAGAGAATAATAAAACCTGAAAGACTAAAAGCAACAAAGCAGAAGTGATATGTATAAGACAAAACAAAAAAGCAATACGGTACAGAAAAACAGTGGGTAAGCAATATTAAGAACAAATTTAAAAGATAAACAAAGGAAAATGAACATGAGATTAATTGATTATTCAATATACTGGCGCATCAACAACTCATTAGCGAATGGCGTTAGTTGTTGATAAATCAATCTAATTCATTATTTTCATTTCCATTAAGAATTTTGAGAGTCTTTGTAGAGAATAACGCAATTATTTTTGGTTCTTAAAAAATTGCATATATGGATTCAAACTAATTCAGAATGTTACCATTACTTTATCAATTAACATACTGAGGACATCCAGTCAGAGTACAAGCTCGGCAAATGTTTCAAGGTGCTTCAGCAGAGAGGAAACAAATATTGAAACTGTTTATTATATTTAATTAGGTCACTGACTGTCATTGGTTTGTGATGTCATTAATGAAAAAAAACAACTATAGTTAGGGTAAAACGTAGTGCAATTCAAGGTCAAGCGCGAGTGAAACTGGGATGTTGCCCTTATTGGATCATAGGCCGCAGTCCAAAGTGTATAACAGACACAGACACACACACACACACACACACATATTATATAAATATAATTTATATCTATTATATATACACATTTATATATATGTATATACATAAATACACACACACACACACACACATGTATATATATATATATATATATATATATATATATATATATATATATATATATATATATATATATATATATATATATATATATATATATATATATATATATATATATATATATATATATATATATATATATATATATATATATATCGTATCTCACACACACACGCATATATGTGTGTGTACACGCACTCATACATATTTTTATGACATTATATGTGTATGTATAATGTATATATATATATATATATATATATATATATATATATATATATATATATATATATATATGTATAAATTTATATAATATATATAAATATATATATATATATATATATATATATATATATATATATATATATCAATATATATATATATATATATATATATATATATATATATATATATATATATATGTATGCACATATATATAAGCATACGTATGTATGTGTGTTTGCGTATAAATAATTACATATATATATATATATATATATATATATATA
>NC_091562.1:828287-843287 GCF_042767895.1 Penaeus vannamei
CGTGCTGGTAGCCAGAAAGGGCAGTCTCGAGGTGGATCCATGGGCCTTTCTCTCCGTGCTTTCCCTGTCGACGTGGCTCCTCCTGTTCCTGGCCCTGCTGGCGTCAGGTACCGCCCTTGCAGTGTTGGGCCTCTCGCGCTGGGCCAGGGGTCGCTACCCGTTCTCGCAAGCGGTTCTGATGGACCTGCTGAGGATTCTTGTGCAGCAAGGTATGTATGCCAACGGACCCGTGCGGAAGAGTGGAATAATCTTCTTCGGTTAGTAATCTGACGTTCTCAAATGCATATAATTTTGCCTGATTAGTAAAGTGAAGTTTTAGTTACACATCACAGTTGGATATTTTCTTTTTTGCAATTGTTAGCTGGAGGGATAAATCGGGACAGTGTAGAAAGGTAGAAACGGTAGATTTCATAAGGAAGGCTGAAAACTGCTGAACTACACATTCTAGATAACATCCGTGGTCCTAAGTAGGACCGCCGGCAGGCAAAGACCCCGGGCCCGTAAAAATGTACAGGTCGCTTATGCAAATTTATAGGGTGTATTTATATTAAAACAATGTTACAGCAGTCAAAGTTAACGAGAAAATTATAAAACCCACTCTCTTCTCTCTCTCTCTTAAGAAATGCGCTCGTCGCCCCATAGCTGGCAGCGGTGCATTTTAGGCTCGTGGTTATTGTTGACAACAGTGCTGGTTTGGGCCTACTGCTCCACCGTGACCTCCGCCTTCGCCGTGCGCTTCGCCTCCCGCCCGGTGCACAGCGTCAGGGATGTGTTCGCTGACGATCGCCTTGTCGTGGTCATGGCGGAGGCGACCGTTTACACCGACAACATTGAGGTGAAAACGACTAGATTTTTTGTGTGTGTTTATGAATATATATATATATATATATATATATATATATATATATATATATATATATATATATATGTATGTATGTATATATATACATTAACACACACATACACATACATATATATAGACATATCTATAATTATATATATGTATATATGTGTATGTATATGTGTGTATTTATTTGTATATATATATATATATATATATATATATATATATATATATATATATGTATATAATATATATATATATATATATATATATATATATATATATATATATATATATCTGTGTGTGTGTGTATGTGTATGTACACACACACACACGTATATATATATATATATATATATATATATATATATATATATATATATATATATATATATATATATATATATATATATATATATATATATATATATATATATACACACACACACACACACATGTGTGTGTGTGTGTGTCAAAGCAACATTATATAGCATAGCATCGCACAAAAAGAAATTAAAGTATTTCACTTACGAGTTTATTATATATTATACTATAATAAATAATGCATTTTATTATCTCTGAGTTTATTATTCATTATACGGTAATAGATAATACAGGTTCTTACTTATAATACAATAATAAATGATACACTTTATAATCTCTGTTTACCATTCATTATACGATAACAAACAATACATTTCTCTGAATTTACCATTCATCTTTACACGATAATTAATAATATTGTTAATTATTTATTATGACCTTTGGCAGAGAGAAGAAACTGAAGTATTTAAGATGTTGGCTGAGTTAAAGAGACAAGGGCGTTTAATCTACCAACCGTTGCCGTTCAGGATAGGACAAGGTGACTACGTTTTTCTCCAACATGGGGCATCAGCTGATTTCGAAATAGCTGAGGAATATTTGAAATCAGGTAATCTCTTTCATTTAGCATATATTTATAGTGTAAGAGCAGTGGTATTAACGTTAGGATAGTGTTAAAGTTGTTGTTGTTGTTATTTTCATCGTTATATTTACATGACGTTGCTGTGTGTTCGTTGTAACACTGCTATTTAAAAGTATTGCAATTTAATTTCGAAATAGCTGAGTACTTGCAATCAGATCGCTTTAAATTGACATATTTGTTATGTAACAGTAGTAGTTATAACGCTGGGATAGTGTTAGTGTTACTGTTATCATTATTTTGTTATATTGATTGACACGTTGTAATTTAGCAATGCTGCTATTTGAAAATACTATGATTTAATTTCGAAAAGGCTGAAGAGTACTTGAAATCAGGTAATTTCTTTAAATTTACATATACGTGTAGTGTAACTAGTACTAGTAACATTATTAGGATAGGCATATAAATGTAAATGTTTTTATCATTATCATTGTTGTTATTTTTACTGACGATGTTGTACATATGGTAATACTGCTATTTTGAATGTATTAGTAGTACTTATTTGAAAGTATAATAATCTTCAATGATATTTTTATTGTTAATATGAAAATCATTATGATTATCGTTAATATATTATTATCTTTATGATCACTATTGGTACCGTTTTATCTATCGTTGTTATGATTATCCCCATTACTATCGATATTAACACTACTATGTTTATTATCTCATACGTCATTATTATCATCATACACATCACTCTTGAACCGCAACATTTAAGAACCATGAAAAATAACCGAAAATCAGTGAGAGATAATAAAAAAAAAAAAAATGTCCTTTAAAAATTTATGTGCAGAGTATCCCATTGACTCCTTAGTTGACCTATCTCATTAGCTAACATGGTAAGAATGTGGAAGTAAATCATATAACTTATGCAAGTGCAGTTATATAGTCGTTTTAGGACTATACTTATAACCCATAATCTTAGCATGTGATGTGGAATTGGGTGCAAAACCATTCAAAACTCAGTTACCATGATAATATTATTTCTCGTATATGTAAACAACCCAACGCGGCAAAACGCTCTGTGTCTGAGACGGTTGGTTTTGTTCAAGCAGTACGACACTTTGTCTCGATGGGTTTTCGTACGCCCGGCAGCGTTGATGTTTCACCCACAAGACTTGGAATAATTGCAAGCATATGGCGCTGCAGATAAAGCCTATTACTATTTACAGGAAAGTGTGAATTCTACAAAGGGAAAGAACGTCTTTTGTATCTGCCAGAATCTCTCGTTCTTCCGAAAGGCAGTCCTCTCATTCATGCTATCAATCACAGGTAATAAAGATAATGATAGTAATATTGATCAATATTATTATTAGTAGTAGTAATGATATTGTTGCGAATATTGTCATCATAATAATTGATTTCGTTACTATTACTACAATCACTGTTGTTGTTGCTGGTATTGCTGCTGGTATTGCTGCTGCTATTTATGTATATCCTACCACCATCCCCACCATTACAACAACAACTACTACTACTACTTCTACTATGATTATTTTTATAATTATTATTCTTATAATTACAGAGTTTAGTTTGTGAAGTTACTGTTAAAAAAAAATCACTGTACATTACTGACATTTACGTGGTTAGTCTGGGTCACTGATTCCCAAGCTTTAGACTGTCAAATTTCCAGAAACTCAGAAGCACCAACATAAATATTTTTACATGCCCCTTCGAAATCTTGAAAATATTTTTGTCTAGACTTTTAAATATATTTACATGAAGTATTTAGCAGAGCTAACAGGATCGTAAATCGATAAAGATATCAAGAAAAAATGCATATTAAAAATACCCAAACAGTAGATCACTTTCTACCTGAAAATCTAATTGCGAAGCCCAAGGTGCATGAGTGTAACAGTTTCACATCTTATCAGGGTTATTCACCTGGAAATATGTTCTCTTTGTAGTGTGTGTGTGTGTGTGTGTGTGTGTGTGTGTGTGTGTGTGTGTGTGTGTGTGTGTGTGTGTGTGTGTGTGTGTGTGTGTATGTGTGTGTGTGTGTGTGTGTGTGTGTGTGTGTGTGTGTGCGCGCGCGTGCGTGCGTGCGATGTGTGTGTGTGTGTGTGTGTGTGTGTTTTGTGTGTGTTGTGTGTTTTGTGTGTGTGTGCGTGTGTTTTGTGTGTGTGTGTGTGTGTGTGTGTGTGTGTGTGTGTGTGTGTGTGTGTGTGTGTGTGTGTGTGTGTGTGTACGGCCTCAGTGAAACTTGAATGGAGAAGTAGTTGCCACGCAATAACACAAAATACAAATTCCCAATAATCTGACCTTCTAACGCCCTAAATGCACATATAACTAGTGCATATCGTCAAAGTAATGAAGGCATCTTTACACATCCGAGCTAATCCCGGCCTCATCACCTTTAGCCATTGCAAGTATTAAATATATACATTTTCATTTCTTTCCTAGTTTCTTTTTTCGTTTTTTTCCATCATTGTTATAACTGAAAAACTTCCTATAAGTTATCACACAAATTGGTATGGTAAAAAAGGCGTCAGAGCTAATGACAATTTGAGATATAAGTATATACATAATTATTTGTATAAATTACTCGATATTGGTTTGCCTACTAGAAGTACGACCAAAATTCTCCTCTTTTATTTATGTTAACTAAGAGTCCCTTAACACGAACAGCCGTCAGAATGTTCTTGGGAAAAGTAATTTCATTTCCGAGTTCAGGAGGTTAAATTGAAGTGGAGACAGCTGGATATGTGTGCCTAGAAAAGAACTTTTTATTATCCCAAATCAGGCTGAGGAGACTTGAGATGTCTGGGATCTTCTCGAAATGGAGAAAGGATGCTTTTCCCTTGCTAAACCGGTGCTCTTATTCTCCAGAGAAGATACTTGTCAAGGAAAGCCTCAAGTATAGTAGCATACGGGTAAGTTGTTTTTTTTATCTAAACCTACTAATGAAATGATACATCTATTATGATACTGGCAACACTAATCCATTACTATTCTATCTGGACTTTACACCTATTCAGATGTTAAAATCCAATACAGCCAAGGAGGAGTCTAGTCTTTATCAAAATGTTACGATTTTACTGTGTTTGGTTGTTTTAGACATTAAATGTGTTAGGATGAGATACACAATGAATGTACAGTCATGATCGGTTTATTTTGTTACAGAATAAAAGATTATATACAAGGTCTGTAACAGGGATGGCCAACCGGTCGATCCTGTTTTATGTCGATTACACTTTTTTTTTTTTTTTTTTTTTTTTTTTTTTTGGCAGTCTTCAGGTGATTGCTCGGAATCCATTTTTGCCTTTATATGTTCATGGCTGTTTTTTGTGTGTGGTCATAAGTAATGTAAATGTGGTTATTGTTTTTTTTTCTTCTTTTTCTTTTTTTTTTTTGAACTTGCAATAGAATGTTTTTGATACCATCCTAAACGTGAATATCGTATGAAACTTTGGTGATTGTACCGATAAGTGTGTCCCACCATCCAAATTCGGGGCTGACCAAAAAACTGTCCAGCATGTTGGTCAAGAAAGTTTGAAGAAAAATAAGCAGTTCATATGGGTTACTTACTATTAGCGTGCTAATCAACATCTTGTCATACTTCCTTAATCGTGCGAACGAACTTGAGATCTATTTTCAAACATATGAGTTAGAAGTAAATGTCTTATTTGATTGGAAGGAATACTAATAGACATAACTTGCAATGGTAAAGATTGAATCGATAAGGAAAGAAAAAGAAAGAAATGGCGTTTTAGGCCTACAATACAAACATAAAAAGCTGATCTTAAAATCCATAAAAATTTGGAGAAACTCCCGTCTCACCTTTTTATTTAGTAATTCATCTATTTATATATTTAACCATACCCAATGCGTGCAACGAATCATACATAAACATTTACGTACTCTGAATATTTCTCGAAAGACTGTAGCTGGCCCTGAACAAAAAAATGAATAAATCTGGTCTAGCGAATGGGATCTGGATATATTACCCTGGGATGCCAAGTTATACATATTTTTTCATGAATTATAAACTAATTTGGGGATTCCTTTAAAGATCTATACGCGGCTCCGTTTCCGCCGTTTCGGATGTTACAATCATAACAAAACAAACGCGCCGATTGTGAGTTTGTAAATATCTTGAAACTGATTACAGTCGTGAAAGGTGTATTTCCTAATAGCATTGGTTTAGAACGTGGGATAAGTGAATTGTGTTCTTGTGTATTACAGTATTCCATATACTTTTCAGTCCAACGTGTTCCTACTTATTTCGAAAATAATCTTTGAGTCATTATTTCAATAGATTCAATCGCATGCCCATATAAATGAAATTGTACAGTATTCTCATCAGTGCCAACCGAGATGATAACCTCACATAAAAACTAATTTATTTATCCTTATCTTTTCAAGGGTATGTTGCTGCTGCTGGCAAGCGGTCTCACGGCTGCCCTGGTTGTTTTCTTCCTTGAGCTAAAAGTGGCCAGGATCACCATTCACCAGACAATCACAAACAGCACGTGAATACAGGGTCTATATTATATACACATACTTACATAGACCTTACTTGAATATGCTAGTTAACAATTCATGCAGTTCATTATATACGATTTTCTTTCTAAATCTGAATACCATGCAAAAAGGGGGTTATAATAGTGTAGTTTTATTTTTTTGTCTAAATATCAGATAGAATAAAAATTATTAAGAAATTGAATTGTTTTTTAAGAGAATGTCTTCTTTTGAATCCTGATTATTCTCTACATCTTTATCAGGAATGAATAATGTTATGTTATATATTTTTCATTCTACTGGTCTAGAAACAGTGATTCACAATTTTTACATAAAGTCGGTTCCAGAATTGGTACCACCTCGCTATGCGCGTTCACGCAACATAATATGGAGAGAGTACCCACGTCCCTCCCCCTGAGGCGCCTCTTTATGAGCCCCCAGATGTTCTCGATGGGGTTATGAAGAGGGAAATTCCCCAGCAAGTCCGTGATATTTTCAAAACCAACTCACTTAAGCCAGTCCTTTTTTTCGACGTGGATGCCGGTGTACTGTCCTATTGGAACACGCTGGACTGACAGTGGACAGTATTTGGGAAGGAGCTCCATGTTGCGGACATCGATCAGTCATGTTCCTCGACAGGACAACAAGCTTCCCTGTCCCATGGTACCTGAAGGCATCCTAAACCATCACTAAATAAGGGTGTTTGACCGTGACATGCAAGTACTATGAAGAGAATGGATCCGTGCCTGACCTCACCTCACCGTTACTCTATTTCCAGTCCGCGTCAGTCCACAGCATAAGCTCCCATCTCTCCAGGTTCCATTTCAAATATTTCTTGCAGAAGATAACTCTTTTCTGTCTTTTTTTTTTTTCTTTTTTTTTGTGAGCAATTTTTTTCGTAGCTGTTTTCATAAGAATGGTCGTCCTTTAGGCGCCGTTGAGTCGTATGAACGCTCACCCACATCAGTGGATTCTTTTCTTTTATTTCCTCCATTTCCGGGGCTCAACCTCCATTTGGTGTTAGATGAGTTTGAGAGTTCTGTAAGTTGTTTTACTGGGTCGACCAGAGCGAGATTTGTCATGGGGTGGAGTTTCACCACCAACGTCTTTGATCTTCTTTGTCTAGAGATGTCCTGTTCCAAGAGCATCTTTGGCCAGAATGAGATGGTTAATAATTAATGGTTAAAAGCAAAATAAATGTGCTAGACTAAGGTCATGCAGCACTATATGAAGGTACAGTAAAGGGTGGTGAAGGGTGGTTGAGTTAGTAGTTAGGTGCTATGCGTCAACTATCTAGAGTGATTGAAAAGGTGGGTTAAGGAGTTGATGGGTGAATGGGTTACGGTCGGGTTAGGTAAGGGGCTTACATCAAGTGAAGGATATGTATGCGTCTGAGGAAGGAGAAGAGGTTGTCAAAGCAGAAAGTGTGGGATTCTGTAAGGATGTCTGATAGGTTGTCAAGTCGGTGAAGGAAGGATAGGTGGGGGAGAGCTATTACTTAGTTGATCTACGAGTGATAACGCCTACAGTGCGTGTTGGAGATTTTGAAGGGGAAGGAGCTGGGGGTGAGATAAAAAAAAATTGAGTGGGGGGTATAGTATCAGGAGGTGGAGGATCTGGAGAAGGGCATAGTTGCGATATGAGGGATTCACGTGTGTATCCAGGAGGGAGTGGAAGGAATCGAGGGGCTGGAGGGAGGGTTAATGTGGGTGTAGTTGGAGCTGGAGGATGGGCTGTATTGGGAGGGCGTAGGAGGATGGATATCAGCAGTCACTTTGAGTATGGAGGGAGCGGGAGTTGTGGAATCTGAGGATGGATGAGGGTTTTCGGTGTCAATTTGGGACCCGAGCAGATAGTTTTGAACATTTTCAAGAGTTTCTGTAAACGAGTTGGTTGGGGAGTTTTGTGAGAAAAAGGTTTTCTTATGAGGGGGGAGGGGGAGACTGGTGTCTGATGAGTAGAGACAAAGTTTGGTGGAAGTGAGTGTGTGTTAGAAGGGATGGAACGTTTAGTCTGCTGTGGGTAGTGCGGGAAGGGAGAGGGGAAGGTGTTTGGGCTGCAGTAGAGATTGGAGTGTCTGGATCTAGAGTGTCAAAAGAATTTGACTGGGGAAGGTAGGAGGTAGAAGTGGGGAAGTAAGATGTAGAAGGGATAGGTATAGGGGAGGGTGTAGGAACATCTTAGGAGGGAGGGGGAGGAGCAGAGCGAGCGACATCACTGGAGTAGGGAGTATGAGAAAAACCTCGTCGACGTGTTTCCGCTCTGGCGGAGTGAGACCAAGTCTGTATCTGAGAATTGATAAGTCAGACTCAAACTTGTAAGTGGGCAGCCCCTATAAAATACATAATGGGGGCCGCCGCAGTTAGCATATGTGCATGACTGTGCAGAGCAGTTTGATCGGTTATGAACGGGTTGGGCACATAATGGGCATCGGGCTGTGGAATGGCATTGTTTGGCAGGATGTCCTAAACGCCAACAGTTTTGACACTGACGGGGAGGAGGTTGATACGATCGGACAGGGAGGGGTTCTCCAACAATGTAAACATGAAAGGGAAGGTCATGTCTACAGAAAGTAATTTTGGCTATGTTGCTGGGGTTCTCACGATGAACTCTAGGGGGAAAGGAGTAGCATTGTACTGATAGTACATGATAGTGTGTGAGGCAGGCGAGTAAGTCTTCTTCACAATCTGACCAATCTTTGTTAGAGATAAGGCTGTTTTCCGGGGAGATAGAGACAGTTTCGGTACAAGTATGAGGGTTAGATGAGGTTCCACAGGAATGACGTTGCCAGAGATATCTGCTAATTACATATATATATATATATATATATATATATATATATATATATATATATATATATATATATATATATATATATATATATATATATATGTATATATATATATGTATATATATATATATATATATATATATATATATATATATATATATATATATATATATATATAATGTATATATATATATATATATATATATATATATATATATATATATATATATATATATATATATATATATATATATATATATATATAATATATATATCATATATATATATATATATATATATATATATATATATATATATTATATATATATATATATATATATATATATATATATATATATATATACATTATATATATATATATATATAATGTATATATATATATATATATATATATATATATATAATGTATATATATATATATATATATATATATATATATATATATATATATATATATATATTATATATATATACATATATATACATATATATTTTTTTCTCTCTCTTTCTTCTGAAGCAAAATATCTCATTTATATATTGTTTATCTTGAATAATTATCATAAGTTACATATGGAGTAACAGAACAAAATGATATGTAAGTCCTCCCATTCTTATTGACAATGATACTTTGATGAGCATGAGAAATAGAAATGCACAAAGTTCTAAAAAAAAGGTAAATGAATCAAGCGCATATCAACTTAACTGTCTTTATTTCATATATTCACCCATACTTCTTCATGAAAATTACCTAACCAGTCACATTCAGTTGCCATTTGTTTCCAACATAATTTCCTGTTCGTGTAGTAAGAAAGAAGAGTATTGATGTCGAAAATGATAAATAAAGGAAAACATTCCATTTCCCTTTCTTATATCATTTTCAACTGTTACTTCCATAAAAGAAAAAAAGAAAAAAGAGGAGATGATCTGGAGAGAATTTGACTTTAAAAAATGACAAAAAGTGAAAACATTTAATTTCTCTGAATGAAAAAAAGAAAGAAAGAAAGAAAAAAAAACATGTATTCCAAATGCACTTTTTTCTGAATGACATTAAAATATTATATACACACCGGTACATGAATAAAAAAACCTATGTATTCAAAAATTCTCAGAATGTAATATATGCCCTAAAGAATGCATTAGTAGAGAATTGTGAAAAATAAGAAGCTGTAAAAATGACAATAAAAAGCACATTCTACCAAATAGTAATGTATATTCCAAATAAAATAAAAAAATCTTTCATATTCTGGTTTTCTTAATACAGTATTCAAATACTTCATATACATATATATAAAAATATGCAAACATTTGAATAAAATACAAAAATATCTGAATTTCCAACTGAAAGAAAAATGTACATATAAAAAATAAAGGCCAGAGGGGATTACTCACAATCCTCAATGACTTAGAGATAAGGAAGGTAAAAAAATAATAATAATAATAAAAAAAAAAATAATAATAATAATAATAATAAATACATGGCACTGGAAGACAAAAATTGAATCTAATCTGCATTTTGTGCCTCTTGCGAAACAGTTGTCGACTGAGCTTCAAGACCAAATAAGTCCACATGCAGACAATAATTATCCGCTCTCCACTCTATCTATTATCATTTTCTTTATTATTTTCTGATTTTCTGTATCTCATCTTGCCTTACATTGCCTAAGATTACTCTACAGTGGTACACTACAGTCTTTTATTCACATATAACCACATCTATGTACATGTTTAATTACATTATTAGGCCTTTGACAGTCTGTATATTCCTGAGCATTAATAATTTTTCAAAAGTATGCACAGAACTAGTTGATATATACTGATCTGTGACATCTACTCCCCTGTATTATAATCTCTTTTACTTGTCTTTTCTTTGAAGTAGACCATTTCATCACAATCATTTCTGTTTCACATGAAATGGTTCAATCATACAAATTAATGAAAACCCTTTACTGACTAGTCATCTGCTATAAACGGCTTTAGATATCCTGAACTTTAAAATCTGTTTTATTTTTAGTCTTCCTCTTAGTTTCTATCCTGACCTTTCAAATCTGTTTTATTTTTAGGCTTCCTCTTAGTTTCTATCCTGACCTTTCAAATCTGTTTTATTTTTAGTTTTTCTCTTAATTTCTTTTTCAATAGACTGCATTTCAGTATTTCTTAAAAACAGCCAAGAAATGAACGGCATCCTCACAAACCCCTCTGGCTCAACACCCAAAACATAAGAACTAAACTGTAGCAACTTAATAGAGTACACACTCACTTAAATAAATAATAAAATAATAAATAATTAGGTAAGTCTTCAAAATACAGAATAATAATAATAAAATTTTTTTTTTTTATAAACAATGAAAAGAGAAAAGAAAAATTTAAATTTACATCCATGTCATGGCTGCAACTTGGTTTCCAGATAATCTCATATCTTACATCCCTGATACTTATTCTTACATAAAAAAAGATACACAGCATGCAATGATCCAGCGTCTAAAAACAAAATAGCTCGATCAACAACACAAAATACTTGAAACTTAATCAATTAATCCTTAAATTATGGATCTAAGGCAGAAGAAAGAGAAGGTCATTTTTTCTCATCTTTCCTTTATGATAACAATCCTGACAAAGAATCTGTATCAAGTTCCCTATGTTATCTTTAGGTCTATAGAAAAAAGTAATAACTAAGGACACTGCACAACAGTGTAAATTCCATTAAAAAGCAATTACAGTATTATAAAAGAATAATGATGATAAGAATAAGAACAGTATGGCATACTTTTATGACATGTGTTAGATGTTTTATAATCTTACAAACATATCCTAAACTGATCAAAGATGCTCACATTACAAACACTTTTTCAGCATCTCGAATATTGTAAGTTTGTCGTGTTCGTGGACAGACAATTGTTCCATTGTTCTCGTTTGCCATTTGTTGAAGAGCCTGAAAAAGAAATAACATCTTTAGCTGGAGATGGTGAGAATAAGTTTTTGATAATTAGATAGATATTCTGGATACTGTCAATCCTTATCTACATTTTTAAGTCCATAAATCTCCTATCTACATTCATACATAAATCCTTATCTACATTCAACTTATGGAAGCTCATAAATCTCTTTCTCAAGGGCACTAGCCTAGGACAACTTTAAACTATCTTAAGTTAATAATACATGATTGTGTGGGGTGGTGGAAAAGGTTACAGTAGTGTTCTAGAATGTTGGGTTGGATAACAACAGAAAAGAAAGTTAATGAGATACTGTATTATAATCGTTTGAAAACATTCAGAAAGCTTACATTAATGACCAATAATGTACATTCTAAATATATTTCTTTCTATAAATTATTTACTATACAACTCATTTGGACCCGAGTGACATGGATGGCTTGGTCATGAAAAAAATTGGCTGAAAGGCGGGTGATAGGAACTTCTCATCATGGAATAAAAATGGCCATGAGGTAGATAATATTTGCTGTGTTAAGTGATGAGGACCTCTTATCATACATGCACAAAGTACAGAAAGGGCTCATTCATGAGCTCCTGCAGAATTTCCACCAGCACATAAGGGTAAAATTACGAGCCCTAAATCATGCCTGGGAGAAGGCCATCACACAAAGGAACCTATTCCAGCCACCAGCCATTATCAGCAGGGTTGGATGTGTTACAGAAAATGGAATAGTATAAATATATAAAAGGCACAATGTTATTTGGTACTTCTATTTCACAGAGTAACTACTTAGAGAGATAATATGGAGTCAGCTCAACAATCATCTTGATATAGCTACAAATGACAGATACAGACGTTGGTTAAATGGTCAAACAGCAAAAATTCATCTGTAAAAAAAGGGCTAATAGCATTGTAAAGAGGAGTCAATGAGCCTCAAAGCCATGTGTGAATGTTTGTGTGGCTTGGGCCTACAAGTCACAGATCCCTGAGATTATGCACAGATTTTGGTCCATCCACACGCCACATGGCACCCAGATCCAACAGGTTTATAACAAACCTTTAATAAATAGGATGCAAACACATCATATCAAACTTTTCGCTCTTGTCCCTCAGTTGACCAGAACAGAAATATAACTACTTCAGATATTCTCAGGATAACATCCTTATGTATGAAGAGAATTTCAAAACAGTATCTTTTTATTCAAATAACCTAACAAAATGCAAAACCTGAAATTCCTCAAAAAGCAATCCAAGTGAACTAGCCCTAAAAAATCTTCTACTGCTACCTCATACTTTTGCTACAAATTCAAGATGTCTTCCTTATGTCTCACCTTCTGGCCGTAAACATATCCATTTGGCAACATAAGTGGCAGGTTGTTTTCATTGAGCTGGTCCCCACTTATGTGGCATACAAGTCGAGACTGTGAGCAGTGAGCATAAGGAAGAGGAGCCGCCAATGCATTTAGAGAACGCTGGCAAACAGGGCAGTCTGGGTTGTGACCGGTTGCACCCTGGAAAAAAATAATTATTACCCATTTTTATTTATTTTCATTTGATTATTATTATTATTTTTTACATTTATGATGTATATTTCAACATTTTGAACTTCAATCTTTGTAGTAGTATCAACATATACAAAATCTTAACAAAAAAGAAACCAAGACTGTTTTCAAAGCTGATCAACAAATTACATTGAAGTACTAGGATAAGTGTGAGTGTATTTGCATATCTAGAGAAAATATGGATTTTATTTAAAGAGAAACAGTTACAAAGTAAAGAAAAAATCTGATATGCATCTCAAGGTATAAATATGTATATGCATATATTTTTTCACATCATAGCTAGGTACACATTCGTTGTCCTACCAGAGATTATAAATGAATTTTCATATCACTTAATACCACTCATAAATTTCTTTACCCTGTAGCAATGTGGAGTTTTCAGCGCAGAAAGACCAGACTGAAGTACAACAGAAAAGGCAGACTGTGATGAAAGCTGGTACAACTTGAGGTTCTCTGCTCTAAACTGTTCAATCAGCTGATCCCATCGTACATCTGAGAGCAATTCTTTGTATGGGCTAACATCTGCAGAATGAAAGAAACATAAGTATCCTGGATTAAATACCTAAAACAGAAAACTACCTTCATATTCTGAATTAATCAGTATATGAAATAGCTAATGTAAATAAGTAAAACTCAAAAATATACATTAAAAGATGGTACAACCAACGCCAACAAAACCCGATCTTTTATAGTAACATGTGATAAATAGTTTGGTTATAAATGCAAATGATAAAAACAATAATCTACGAAGACAATATTTCATACATTACAGCAAATCCTACTGTAAGTTTGAATAAATAAATAAATAAATGAATTAAATAAGATTCTCTATACAGCATTTCAATAAAAAAAACACTGCTTTCAATAGTTAAATCTATATAAAGAAATAAAATATTCTGATAAAATGAAACCATAACCTACTATGATATACAGATGAATAATACCTACCAGTGCCAGACGGAAAGGCAATAAGTGCCATACACCTTTGTATAGATGGTAAATGAGCTGGATCCTGTCCAGTGAAGTGCTTTCTTGCATGTCTGAAACAAATTAAAAATTCAGAAATCTGATTTCTGTGACATTAATCTAAATTTGGCAAGTGGACATGATCGTAGGACTGTTGGCACACATTGAAAGTTTTCCTTGTTTAAGCCTGGCTCATTTGGTAGTTTGTGAGCAAAATTAGGCACCTAAAAGCTTGTATTTTGATTCAATTTTTATAAACATAAATATTTTGAGGGTTTAGCTGCACTTCCGGTGCCATTGCCTGAAAGTTTTACCATAGAAATGATGTCGCAAAATAAGCTCTGTCCAATGAGCCGATGGTGCAGGAATGGTCGTGATAAGATGCCATCTGCTACTCTGTCCACTATTAGCCATGCATGGTCCACTATTCACTATTCACTGTCCACTATTAGCATTAGCC
>NC_091562.1:850787-853287 GCF_042767895.1 Penaeus vannamei
GCCTGATCCAATAAATTAAGTATATAAATTCACTTTTACTCAAGCTTTCCATTCACTTTTCGATTCAACCAGCTTGACACGTTTGACCAAAATATTTATTCACCATATTCCTGACTCCTACATTATTTTGAAAACATACTATCACTCAAAAACACCATTTACACTAATTTCTAAGCAACGAATTGATATCGTATCAAACAGTCTAAAAGTAATGTTTGAAAGATATTCTGTAGTAAGATCATCCTGACAGCCCATACTCCTCGAATTTAATTCTTCAGTAAAACACGTGATGAGTCAGATATGACACACAGTACATAAATGGCAATGTCATATAAGTGATATAGTAATTTTTGAAACTTATTGGTTGAGTTTTATAACCTTTTCGAGGGACAATCAGTTAGACGTTCTCTTTGTCTCTCAGCTGACGAGTGTAAACAAATGGCTACTCTCTGTTCGGATTTAGAAACGATCTTACCTAGCAACCTACAATCAAATCTAAGACAAATTACATTATCACAATTATCTCTTAGTGAATAATATTTGCCTTCGTTTATATTCATTTATCATTATAGGATTACACGAAAAATTATTCCATCAATTTTGATGCTCAGTCGGAACCAAAGTCACTTTATTTGGCATTTCCGGACACAAGCGAAGTGATATGCGGTGGTGCCAAGTTTAGTGAAATGGACCTTGTCTTGTGATGCTTGACCGAGATGTGCAAGTTTATTGCCACCAGATTTTTTATTGCATCCACAGGAAATGTTTCCATGTGCAATGATTATATTTGTTCTATGCATACATCAATTACATATTTCAAAACTAATCTCATAAATCGCACTGCATGTAAAATGACTGCTTTCTCGTAAGCACGTATGCGAGCGCGCAAGCACGCCCATGAAATTGTACAAAGGACGAAAGAAGTGGACACAATCAGTGTTAGCATGTACTGGGTAATTTCCATGGAGCTTTGCACAGTCACTGTGGCGTGTGATATATATATATATATATATATATATATATATATATATATATATATATATATATATATATATATATATATATATATATATATATATATATATATATATATATATATATATATATATATATATATATATATATGTGTGTGTATATACATACATATATATATATATAATATATATATATATATATGTATTTATATATGTATTTATATATAAATTTATATATGTATATATATATATATATTAATGCATATATATATATATATCTATATATATACATATATATATACATATATATATATACATATGTATATATATAAGTATATATATATATATATATATATATATATATATATATATATATGCATGTATACATATATATTTAGACACACATTTGATATATGTACATTTGATACATATGTATAAGTATGTGTATATGATACATATGTATAAGTACATGTATATGATACACATTTGATACATATGTGTATGAATTTGTTTTATATGTATGTGAATATGTTTTATGTTTGTGAATACGTTTTATGTGTTATACATATGTTGCGGAAGGTCCACACGGTCCGGAGGTCATCCTTGGGTCGCGCCCTCGACACGGGGAATGTCAGGTCAAGGCAGCTACGTCTTAAGATGCTGTCACACTAGCACTTTTTCAGTCAATTTTTTGACAATTTTATCTAATATCAATACAAACATTCTCGAATATATCTCTTGATTTGACTATGCTTGGCTGAAAAAGTTGACGCTAAAGTTTTCAGACGGAAACGATCATTATCGTCTGACTGGAAAATCGAAAATTCGCTCAAAAATGGACTAAATTTCAGAAAATTGTCAAAAATTGACGGAAAAAGAGCTAGTGTGACAGCACCTTTACGGATGTGTAGCCGGAAAAGGGAGTGAGTGTAGTGTGCTGCCCTCTCCTTATTGACTGCCAGATTGGAACAGCATGGAGCTTGTATGATGCAATAGGCTGTGCAGTACGTTATAGTGTGTGTGTGTGTGTGTGTGTGTGTGTGTGTGTGTGTGTGTGTGTGTGTTTTGTGCGCGCGCGTGTACGTATGCGTGTGTGTGTGTGTTTTGTGTTTGTGTGTGTGTGTTTCGTGCGTGTGTTTCGCGCGTGTGCTTGCGTGTGTGAGTTTGCGTGATGGTGTGTTTATATGTGTGCGTGTTCCTGTAGACACATACATGCATATATATGTATATATACATTTGTGTATATGTATATATATATATATATATTTATATGTATGTATGTATGTATGTATGTATGTATGTATGTATGTATTCTATAGTGTTTTATGAGTTGATTGAGAAATACGCAAATAACATAACGAATATGCAGGAGGAGCGTATCTGTTTCTGTACATCTCTCTCTCTCTCTCTCTCTCTCTCTCTCTCTCTCTCTCTCTCTCTCTCTCTCTCTCTCTCTCTCTCTCTCTCTCTCTCTCTCTCTCTCTCTCTCTCTCTCTCTCTCTCATATTGTCATACTCTCACCCTTT
>NC_091562.1:860787-863287 GCF_042767895.1 Penaeus vannamei
TATAATGATAATGATGATGATCATGATAATGATGATCATGGTCATGAGGATGATGATAATAATAATGATAGTAATGATAAAAATAATGATAATAATAATCATAATAACAATGACAATGATGGGGATAACAATTATAATGATATTGATGCTGATGTTGATGTTGATGATGATAATGGTACTACTACTAATAATGATAATAAGAAATAACAAATGATAACAACAATGATAATGATAATGATGACGATAGTGATAATATCAATAATGACGATAATAACAATAATGTTGATAATAATAATGGTAATGGTAGTAGTAGTAATAATGGTGTTAATAATGATAAGAACAATAGCATTAATGATACTACTACTACTATTACTATTACAAGTACTGGTAATAGTTGTTATAGTAGTAGTAGTAGTAATGATAATAATAATGATAAAAAACAATAAAAATAATGATACTACTACTACTAATACTGCTGCTGGTAATAGAAGTTGTTACAGAAGTTGTAGTAGTAGTAGTAATGATAATAATAATAATAATAATAATAATAATAATAATAATAATAATAATAATGATAATGATGATAACAGTATAAATACTACTAATGATAACACTAATAACACTAGTAATAATAATAATGACAATAATAACATTAATAATAATAATAATAACAACAATAATAACATTAATAAGAATAAAACAACCACCACACCTTGCCACCAACAGTTGCTAATATAAGCCTAACTAGTCCCATGCAACTGGCAATCATTTCGACATGGTATGCGCAGTCACCACCCACAAGTACAAGGTCACAACTCAGTTTCATCCGGGTGTGCTATTGTGTTGTTGAATTCAAGTTTCATTACAAAGTGTTATAAGTGTGATTCATGGTTAATTAGTTACTTGCGGTATGGCTTTGAGATTCATATTTACTTTTTCATCTGTATTTTTCATATCTATCAGTCTATTTAGTTTCTCTCTCTCTCTCTCTCTTTCTCTCTCTCTCTCTCTCTCTCTCTCTCTCTCTCTCTCTCTCTCTCTCTCTCTCTCTCTCTCTCTCTCTCTATATATATATATATATATATATATATATATATATATATATATATATATATATATATATACTCGTGTATTTATATATATATATATATATATATATATATATATATATATATATATATATATATATATATACACTCATGTATATATAAGCATATATATGTATATATATATATATATATATATATATATATATATATATATATATATATATACTCGTGTATTTATGTATATATATATATGTATGTATATATATATATATATATATATATATATATATATATAGATAGATAGATAGATAGATAGATAGATGTATACATACATATATATATATATATACACACACACACACACACACATATATATATATATATATATATATATATATATATATATATATATATATATATATATATATATATATATATATATATATATGCATGTGTAATTTATCATTCAGAAACATCCGTGTTTGACGTGCATTCCGAGCGAGCACTTTGCAGTCAAGAGGTGACAGAGGACCGAAGGCGAGTTATCCTAAGCAAGTTCCAAATATATCACAGGATATCTAACGCCGCTGGAATGACGTTCGTAAGATTCGCCGTTCATCTTCGTTAAACAAGTTACAAAGATAAGGGTGTTGCCATTTTCAAAAGGCTGAAGTCTGTGGTTGACGAGATTTCAACAGTAGATCCCTTATGCTGTTTCCAGGAAGTGACTCGCGCTGACCTTCAAGGCTTATGGAGATGATTACAAAAGTACGTCGTTTTATTGGCGTTCTTACGGTGATTGTGTGCATATGAAGCAGTGGCATAAAAGAGTGTCATGACGAAAAGTTAGAAACCCTAAAATGATGCAAGAGACAACGATGTTTGATAGATAAGATAGATAAATAAGTAAAATATGTAAAAGTCAGGAAGAAATTATCCAAAAAAAGGACACGAAACAAGAAAACAAAAGAACTTAGTCTTGATGCTTCTGTCCATCCCTCCATGCATGTAATTGTTCATTCGACCGACAAAGCAATATTACCACGAACAGGTACTTGGTGTTTGCGCGCCAACGTCAGAGCTAGCCTGAAGGAGAAGAAGAGAGCCTGAAGAAGAGAATCTGGCCAAGGTCAAGGACAGCAAGTGGGGGGGGGGGGATAGTGGGAGGAGGGAGTATATCTATCATCGTGTGTACGAGTAAATGATTTTAAAAAAGATAAAAAACACGTAGGCTGGTTTTTTATCTGTTCCTGTGTCATTCCGACCGAGGCGATCGCGTTCTTTAAAACATTTACATAAATTACCGTCGAAATTTTTTATCTTTTTTTTATTTTGTTTTTGAAAGAGATAAAGAACGGGTCGTTAGTTTAATGGCCAGGATTATCACCATGAAAATACGACGGCTATGCTAAGTATCCACCGCACAGCATACAATGATTCTTAAGACATAT
>NC_091562.1:880787-895919 GCF_042767895.1 Penaeus vannamei
ATGACGCAGTGCATATGAATAGCTGTAACAACTGCTGTTTCCTTGTAATGTGACGCAGTGTATATGAAAGCTGTAACAACTGCTGTTTCCTTGTAATGTGACGCAGTGTATATGAAAGCTGTAACAACTGCTGTTTCCTTGTAATATGACGCAGTGTATATGAAAGCTGTAACAACTGCTGTTTCCTTGTAATGTGACGCAGTGTATATGAAAGCTGTAACAACTGCTGTTTCCTTGTAATATGACGCAGTGTATATGAAAGCTGTAATAACTGCTGTTTCCTTGTAATAATACGCAGTGTGTATGGAAGCTGTAACAACTGCTGTTTCCTTGTAATATGACGCAGTATATATGAAAGCTGTAACAACTGCTGTTTCCTTGTAATATGACGCAGTGTATATGAAAGCTGTAACAACTGCTGTTTCCTTGTAATATGACGCAGTGTATATGAAAGCTGTAATAACTGCTGTTTCCTTGTAATATAACGCAGTGTATATGAAAGCTGTAACAACTGCTGTTTCCTTGTAATGTGACGCAGTGTATATGAAAGCTATAACAACTGCTGTTTCCTTGTAATAATACGCAGTGTATATGAAAGCTGTAACAACTGCTGTTTCCTTGTAATATGACGCAGTGAATATGAAAGCTGTAACAACTGCTGTTTCCTTGTAATATGACGGTGTATATGAAAGCTGTAACAACTGCTGTTTCCTTGTAATAATACACAGTGTATATGAAAGCTGTAACAACTGCTGTTTCCTTGTAATGTGACGCAGTGTATATGAAAGCTGTAACAACTGCTGTTTCCTTGTAATATAACGCAGTGTATATGAAAGCTGTAACAATGCTGTTTCCTTGTAATAATACGCAGTGTATATGAAAGCTGTAACAACTGCTGTTTCCTTGTAATAATGCGCAGTGTATATGAAAGCTGTAACAACTGTTGTTTCCTTGTAATATGATGCAGTGTATATGAAAGCTGTAACAACTGCTGTTTCCTTGTAATGTGACGCAGTGTATATGAAAGCTGTAACAACTCTTGTGTCCTTGTAAATTAACGCAGTGTATATGAAAGCTGTAACAACTGCTGTTTCCTTGTAATGTGACGCAGTGTATATGAAAGCTGTAACAACTGCTGTTTCCTTGTAATATGACAATATGACGCAGTGTATATGAAAGCTATAACAACTGCTGTCACCGGAATCGAGAAAAAAATCGCCAATTCTCTATTGTTTGGAAATCGGATCTCTCCCCAAGGCAACGATGAAGACGTGCCTTTGCTACATTTTCCAGCACCTGCGATTGCGGGTTCCGGGTAAGGTGACGGGCTTGCACAATCTTCTCTAACTACAGCCATGTCACCGGAATCTTTAAGAAGAACGCCAAGCCCCGTCAGACGCAAACTAGTATCAGTAATACGTTCATAGCATAAGTTGTTGGAGCTTCAGTTGATTTTGTACTGACGTGCTCACGGAATCCAAGTTATCGTATGTGTATTAAGAGGTTAATGAATCAAGAACTATATTCCTTTTTCTGATATTTTGTATAAAATAGCCCAGTTTACCCAAGGACATCTTCAGGACCAGTGGACTAGTTTGCAGTGCAGGGATCTGAATGAAAGGATACTGCTTCCTGTCTGCATGTGAACTGTATGAAAGTCTGTGTAAGTGTATATCTACATACGTCCATACTTTACGTATTAGTAGTATATACTCGAGTAAATATTTGATAAGATATATTGTAATATTACACACAATGGTGTTTGATAAAGCCTTGACTAATGATTATTGTCTAAACTAATAAAGTCGCTGTTAAAGTAACCCACACTCATTATTATCTTAGGGTTATGCCATCACAATAACTGGCTGTATTGCCTTTTCTGTAGTCATTCAAAATTTATGCCATTATAATAAATCTTACAGTCACTAGCTATTATTAACTACCATGGTCATCATCATACAGTAAAATTGTTTGTTTTTTTTTTGCGTTATGTTAGATTGGCAATATAACGTATTTATTAAAAAATATATGTTCTTAAACCATTGAAGTCGATATTCAACGTGATTAAAGATATTGTTATAATTAAAAAGTAATAAGTAATGTTTTTATCATTCTATAATGTCACGTCAGGTCATCGCAATTACAACAATCAGTATCATCAATCATCATGGTTGTTTATATCATAAATAAAGTTATTACTACATTTTTTTCAGTTTTCTATGTCAATATTCCATTTCCCGCAGGATTTACGAACGGGGAGAATATTACATAAAACTGATTTCAAGCCAATAATGAGTTATTATTAGAAATTAGCTAACGAGAATATAGTTCAATCATTTAATAAACGCAAAATGATAAAAACGTTCTCTACTTTCCCCTCATTATTCCACCAACAAATTTATGGATAATAAGATGGCATTATTGCTACCACTATTCGCAGTGTTCCTTTATATAATAGTTTTAACCATTACATGTACCAATGTAATACTCAATACACCTGCAATAGGCAACTCGATGATAAACAATAATGATATCCAAGGTAGTTAAAATGACAAGATAGTAATGATTATTATTACAAAAAACACTGTCACACTTTAGAAAGAAGTCGATAGCACCAAACAACAAAAAAAGACAAAAAAACACACAAAAATAATGAAACAAAAATAAAACACAAACACACTCGTATCCGTCGGGAATCGAACCCAAGCCCTTCGCGTAACAAGCGAGTGTGCTGTCCACTACACCACGGAGACTTATAATGTAAACGAAGATTAATTATATTTAAACCATACATATGTCTAGTAAGCTAATGTATAGCCAAAAGTATTGATATATGTTTTGTGTGTGACTACATTCCTTAAGACGCCTTATTATGATAATACATAAGACAAGAATAGGAAACATTAGTTTTTTCTTTATTTCTATAAGCAAATATTAGCATTATGCCTTTGTAAAGAGTGTTTATAACATTTAATATGATTGTGCACATCAAAATAATCTACTAATATTATTTTAGCGATTTGCCTTTGTCACTGTATGCCTTTATGAAAGTGCAACTCAATCCCTTTCCTAGTCTATTTCCCTGTCTGTCTTCTCGTTTGTATGTCTGATAGAGAGGTAATTCCAGAGGAATTTTCTATAAATAACAGATTTATGACGAATTTCCAACGCCAGTGTTATCTGCAGTTACTACGGTTTGGTGTTTTTAATATAACTAATTGAATGAAAGAGTTTGATGGATCTGAGACAAGAGAATTACTAGTTTCTTGTAACGGTTACTCTCTATCTTTTAGTACTGTCATATTTGTCATCATTAGCAATAGCACTGGCAACGGTTAATACACGTCATCAGCAATGCTATTACATTAATCGTCCTGTCTGATTCATTTTGTGATCATTATTGTTGTTGCTTGTCTCCCATTTTGCAATATCCATCTTTGCATCCTACTAAGTCTAAAGAAATGATTGTGAGTCGGACTCGAACGCAGTTGCCTTAGCATCCAAGTCAGCTGATTAATGGAGTCTTAATCACTTCAGTGGATAACCTGAAGCTCTTGTAACCTTTGATTCAAAGCTTACATTTGAATTGCATATTAGGAATATGGCTCGGGCAATTTCATCAAAGTTAGGCATCATTCACAAGTGCAATAAAATATATGAAGATAACTTTACACGTAGGGGCTTCTTTTCTTTTATTCTGCCTCATTAAGAGTATTGTTCTGTGTGGTAATCTGCTGCAGACTCACACTTTAGAGTGCTTGATCGTTCTTTTAATTCCATTGAATTTCTCCTGTCTGACTTAAATTTGGACATTGGACATCGTAGAGTTATTGGGCCTCTTTCAGTCTTATACAAGATTGTAACCGATAATTCACATTCCCCCTATAAGTTTTTACCTGATTTTTATCAACCTGCAAGAATTAGCAGAAGTTCTATGGCCCTCCATTCAGTGGCATTTGATGTAAGTCGATCGTCTACAAGTCTTTGGAATAGATCGCCTTCAGAGATTGGAACTTCTTCGAAACTTGCTAAGTTTAAAAAGTCAGCTAACATGTTTTCTTACGTAATTAGCTGACTTTCTATTTTTCATTCTTTCTTAGCTGTATCTTGACCTGCACTGACACCTTTGCTGGTATAAATCTCGTTTTTTTTTGTGCGGGTCTTTATAAAGCTTACAACTGCTAATAATAATAACAATAACCCAATGTCGATGGGGAAATGGTGTGTTCCCTTTGGCATTGCTTGGTTAAATGTTTCTGAAAATAGAGGAGTCAGTAAATCTTGAGACCTCACTTTTCCTTGAAAAAGCGGAAAACGCTCTTTTTTACTACTGCTATCAATATTGACATATCATTATCATAATTATCATAATCACTACTACTAGTAATAATATCTTTAGTATTACTATTATCATTATCATTATTAGTATCTATAATACTAATAATAATGATACAGCTCGTAGTAATTATGATGATTATGATGATAATGATATGAGAATGACAAAACACTGATAACGGTAATGATAATGATAATTACCAAAGGTGATAATGGTAATAATAATGTTGATAATAATAGTAATATTGTTGATAATAACAGTAATAATGATATTAAAGATAAAGAAAATGACATTGATGTCGATGAAAATCCAGACAGTTTACCCAAGAAAGATTAATTTTAATGACAAAGAATTAGTCATAAGGTAAAGAATAAAACATACATGGAAATTGCTATGAAAGGACATTTCTGCAATGATTTATAATAGGAATATCATTAAATGAAAGCGTGATGACATTTCAAAAGGAGAGACATGCAAAATACGGTAATGTGTCTGCCAACTTAGAAATAAAATTTTATATTTATTCATTATGCCTTTTTTTTTCTTTTTGTGTGTGTTTGTCTTTAAGTTTATTATGGCAGTTTACCTTCGTTTTAGAATTTCATAGATTAATATGGTGTACATTCGCATTATGCTGCAACCGTACAAACACCGAAATCATACAACAAAACTATAATTTCTCTTAGTGCATGACGATGCCTAGACCTTAACTCCCCGCATGAATAATGATTTTTATCTTCCTGTAATGCTAACCTGGCATAATAGTATGCACGTTAGTGATGCAGATGATGGTAATGATAACGAGAATGGTAGAGAGAGAGAGAGAGAGAGAGAGAGAGAGAGAGAGAGAGAGAGAGAGAGAGAGAGAGAGAGAGAGAGAGAGAGAGAGAGAGAGAGAGAGAGAGAGTGTGTGTATTTGTGTAAGAGAGAGAGTGTGTGTATGTGTATGTGTGTGTGAGAGAGAGAGAGAGAAGGAAAGATAAAGAGACAATAATAATAATAACAACAACAGAGCGCTTTTAGTACTTTCTGGCATTCATTTTATCATAGATGATTAGTATGAAAAGAATGACAAAGATAATGATGAGGATAATAATATTGGTTAGGAGAAATGATAATAACAATAATGAAATTAGTAATAAGAAAATTATAATAATAATGACATAATAATGATAAGGATGATAATGATAATGCCAACAAAAATAGCAATAACAGCAAGAATTATAATCATGGCAACAACAATGTTAGTAATAATATCAATAATGATAATAGTGATAATGATAACCGAGATATTGAAATGATGGTAATGATTATGATAACAAAAAAAAAACAAAAAAACTCACAATTTTGAAAGAAGTCGATAGCACCAAACAACAAAAAAGACAAAAACACACACATAAATAATGAAACAAAAATAAAACACAAACACACTCGTATCCGACGGGAATCGAACCCAAGCCCTTCGCGTAACAAGCGAGTATGCTATCCACTACACCACGGAGACCTATAATAATAAGCAAGATTAATCAAATTTAAACCATACATATGTCTAGTAAGCTAATGTATAACAAAAAATATTGATATATGTTTTGTGTGTGAATACATTCCTTAAGACGCCTTATTATGATAATACATAAGACAAGAATAGTAAACATTAGTTTTTTCTTTATTCCTATAATCAAATATTAGCATTATTATGCCTTTGTAAAGAGTGTTTATAACATTTGATATGATTCTGCACATCAAAATAATCTATTGATATTATTTTCGCGATTTTCCATATTATCATATGCCTTTATGAAAGTGCAACTCAATCCCTTTCCTACTCTATTTCCCTGTCTGTCTTCTCGTTTGTCTGTCTGTCTGTCTGATAGAAGAGTAATTCCAGAGGAATTTTCTATACATAACAGATTTATGACTTGAATTTCCAACGCCAGTGTTATCTGCAGTTACTACGGTTTGGTGTTTTTAATATAACTAATTGAATTAAAGAGCTTGATGGATCTGAGAGAAGAGAATTACTAGTTTCTTGTAACGGTTACTTTCTACCTTTTAGTACTGTCATATTTGTCATCATTAGCAATAGCACTGGCAACGGTAGTAGCATTAATACACGTCATCAGCAGTGCTATTATATTATTCGTCCTGTCTGATTCATTCTGTGATCATTATTGTTTTTGCTAGTCTCCCATTTTGCAATATCCATCTTTGCATCCTACTAAGTCTAAAGAAATGTGAGTCGGTCTCGAACGCAGTTGCCTCAGCATCCAAGTCAGCTGATTAATGGAGTCTTAATCACTTCAGTGGATAACCTGAAGCTCTTAGGTGTAACCTTTGATTCAAAGCTTACATTTGAATTGCATATTAGGAATATGGCTCGGGCAATTTCATCAAAGTTAGGCATCATTCACAAGTGCAAGAAAATCTATGAAGATTACAACTTTACACGTAGCTGCTTTTCTTTTATTCTGCCTCATTTAGAGTATTGTTCTCCTGTGTGGTTATCTGCTGCAGACTCACACTTTAGACTGCTTGATCGTTCTTTTAATTCCATTGAATTTCTCCTGTCTGACTTAATAACTCTGACTCTATAAGTTTTTACCTGATTTTTATCAACCTGCAAGAATTACCAGAAGTTCTATGGCCCTCCATTCAATGGCATTTGATGTAAGTCGATCGTCTACAAGTCAATTTTCTAGATACTTTTTTACTGCTATTTGTAGACTCTGGAATAGATTGCCTTCAGAGATTGTAACGTCTTCGACTCTTGATAAGTTTAAAACGTCAGCTAACATATTTTCTTACGTAATTAGCTGACTTTCTATTTTTCATTCTTTCTTAGCTGTATCTTGACCTGCACTGACACCTTTGGTGGTATAAATCTCGTTTTTTTTTCAGTGGCTCTTTATATAGCTTACTATTAATAATAATAATACTAATAACCCAATGTCGATGGGGAAATGGTGTGTTCCCTTTGGCATTGCTTGGTTAAATGTTTCTGAAAATAGAGGAGTCAATTAGTAAATCTTGAGACCTCACTTTTCCTTGAAAAAGCGGAAAACGCTCTTTTTTTTACTAGTGCTATCAATTTACTTGTTTTCTAATTAGCAGATTTTGATAGCGTGCAGATTAGAGACATTGGAATGTAGATATTAAACAGTGAAAAAGAGCAGATAAATTAAATGCAAATAACTGTTAATGTATTAATCTCGCGTTGATGAAATAAGGTCGTTTGCCCCGAAGAAACCCGTAGGCTACTGGGAACGTTTTTATAGGCGTAAGATTTAATTATTTTATTTGTACAAATATTCACAATGAATTTGAAATCGGTCCACTGCGACATCGCATGATATTCACTTGTTATATTTGACATAGAAACAATATGATGGATACGCGTGAAGGGTGAGTCAAGCAGTTTATGTACGATAATGATTTGGTTATAAGAAGATTATAATAACAATAATGATATAATAATGGTAAGGATGATAATGATAACAAAAATATCTATAACATCACTAAGTATAATTATGGTAACAACAATGTTAGTAATAATGATATCAATAATGGTAATAGTAATAATGATAGTTAAAGATAGTTAAAATGACAATATTGATAAGATGGTAATGATTATAATCCTGTCACACTTAAGAAAGAAGTTGATAGAACCAAATAACAAAAAAGAGACAAAAAACGACAAAAATAATAAGAAAATAAATATTGGGACTAATATCCGTCGGGAATCGAACCCAAGCCTTTCGCGTAAGAAGCGATCGTGCTATCCACTACACCACAGAAACTTCATTAATAGTTTTAATTATATTTAAGGCTTATATTTGTCTAGTATACTTACGTATGGCAAAAAGTATTGATATATGTTTTTGCGTGCATACATTCCTTTTAAGACTCCTCTACAGCCTACACATATTGTTTTGTTAATTTATGTATATAATAAAAATTCTCGCCTGCAGTATCAGTCTTATCTAATATATAAGACAAGAATAAAAAACAGATTTTTCTTTATTCCTATAACAAATTTTGTTCTATTTCTTTCTCTTTCTCCCTTTCTCTCTATTTCTCGTTCTCTCCCTTTATCTCGCTCTCTCTCTCTCTCTTTCTCTCTATCTCTCTTCTTCTATCTCTCTTTATCTCCCTCTATCTTTCTCGGTCTCTGATTATATGCTTCGGACCCTGTGTAATCTGACGGGTGTCAATCAGCAACCCATTCATTTCGTTGCTTTGGCCGCACCAACGCTGGGTGTTCATCTTTATAAACCTCTGGCCGTGTGCTATCTGGGTCTATCATCTTTGCAAAGGGTCGACTATATATTTTGTCGTTTTATCTACGTGCTAGTTTTAAAGAGATCAATGTTCTTTATTTTCATTTGATTCCTATCTTCATATGGTTGTTTTACGGGCGCGTGTGTGTACGTGTATATGTATGTGTGTGTATGTTTTAGCGTGTGTCTGTGTAGTGTGTCTGCACGTGTGTGAGGATGTATTCGCATGTATCTGTACATGTGTGCGCACGTTTCTATATGTGCGCATGCATATATGTGTTTATATATGTGTATGAAAGCATTTCGATCGAAAAATAGACCCTAGGTTCTGAAAATAATTTACTTATGTCACTGCCTCTCTCCTCCCTCAGTCATCATCCATACATATACATACACACATACACACGAAAATCCTAAACCATTAACACATCTCCAAGCACTTAGAAGAAAGCGACAGAGAAGCTGAATATAAAGAAGGAATAGCAAGACGAACAAAGAACTAAAGATGGAAGGAAAAGAAAGCTCAAAGTGGTAGAAAAAGATATAATTAAAAGAATTGTTTACATTTTTCATCTTTTTGAACATTTTTATTTTATTATTTTGCATATCAGTTGTTTGGTCTACAGTGCAACAGAGATGCTTCGAGAATTCCTGGAGTTTCTTGTGTGGCCTCTGCGGAGCTTTGGATATTGGTAAAACGGTGATTTAATCTTACAGGCTGTTAACTATGGTAGCGTGCTTTACTTGTATTAATTATCACTATTACTGCTATCATCAACTTTATTATTACCATTTTAACTTTTTGGAATTATCATTATTATTACCGTTGTTATTGTTTTTTAATTATCATTATCATTACCGTTTTCATTGTTTTTTTGTCATTCTCATATCATTATCATAATTATCATAATCACTACTACTAGTAGTAATATCATTAGTATTACTATTATCATTATCATTATTAGTATCTATAATAATAATAATAATAATGATGATACCGCTCGTAGTAATTATGATGATTATGATGATAATGATACGAGAATGACAAAAGTGATAACGGTAATGATAATGATAATTACCAAAGGTGATAATGGTAGTAATAATGTTGATAATAATAGTAATATTGTTGATAATAACAGTAATAATGATATTAAAGATAAAGAAAATGACATTGATGTCGATGATAATCCAGACAGTTTACCCAAGAAAGATTATTTTTAATGACAAAGAATTAGTCATAAGGTAAAGAATAAAACATACATGGAAATTGCTCTGAAAGGACATTTCTGCAATAATTTATAATAGGAATATCATTAAATGAAAGCGTGATGGCATTTCAAAAAGGAGAGACATGCAAAATACGGTAATATGTCTGCCAACTTAGAAATAAAATGTTATATTTATTCATTATGCCTTTTTTTTCTTTTTGTGTATGTGTTTGTCTTTAGAATTTTATAGATTAATATGGTGTACATTCGCATTATGCTGCAACCGTCAAAACACCGAAATCATACAACAAAACTATAATTTCTCTTAGTGCATGACGATGCCTAGACCTTAACTCCCCGCATGAATAATGATTTTTATCTTCCTGTAATGCTAACCTGGCATAATAGTATGCACGTTAGTGATGCAGATGATGGTAATGATAACGAGAATGGTAGAGAGAGAGAGAAAGAGAGTATGTGTATTTGTGTGAGAGAGAGAGTGTGTGTGTGTATGTGTTTGAGAGAGAGAGAGAAGGAAAGATAGAGACAATAATAATAATAATAACAATAGTGCACTTTTAGTACTTTCTGGCATCCATTTTATCATAAATAATTAGTATGAAAAGAATGACAAAGATAATGATGATGATAATAATATTGGTTAGGAGAAATGATAATAACAATAATTAAATTGGTAATAAGAAAATTATAATAACAATAATGACACAATAATGATAAGGATGATAATGATAATGCCAACAAAAATAGCAATAACAGCAAGAATTATAATCATGGTAACAACAATGTTAGTAATAATATCAATAATGATAATAGTGATAATGATAACCGAGATATTGATATGATGGTAATGATTATAACAAAAAAAAAAAAAAAAACTCACAATTTTGAAAGAAGTCGATAGAACCAAACAACAAAAAAGACAAAAACACACACAAAAATAATGAAACAAAAATAAAACTCAAACACTCGTATCCGACGGGAATCGAACCCAAGCCCTTCGCGTAACAAGCGAGCATGCTATCCACTACACCACGGAGACATGGTGGAAGAAAAGGTTAATTATATTTAAATTATACATGTCTAGTAAACTAATCTATAGCAAAAAGTATTGATATATGTTTTGTGTGTGAATACATTCCTTAAGACGCCTTATTATGATAATACATAGGACAAGAATAGAAAACTTTAGTTTTTTCTTTATTTCTATAAGCAAATATTAGCATTATGCCTTTGTAAAGAGTGTTTATAACATTTAATATGATTCTGCACATCAAAATAATCTACTAATATTATTTTAGCGATTTTCCATATTATCATATGCCTTTATGAAAGTGCAACTCAATCCCTTTCCTAGTCTATTTCCCTGTCTGTCTTCTCGTTTGTCTGTCTGTCTGTCTGATAGAAGAGTAATTCCAGAGGAATTTTCTATAAATAGCAGATTTATGACGAATTTCCAACGCCAGTGTTATCTGCAGTTACTACGGTATGGTGTTTTCAATATATCTAATTGAATTAAAGAGCTTGATGGATCTGAGAGAAGAGAATTACTAGTTTCTTGTAACGGTTACTCTCTATATCAGTTGTTTGGTCTACAGTGCAACAGAGATGCTTCGATAATTCCTGGAGTTTCTTGTGTAGCCTCTGCGGAGCTTTGGATATTGGTAAAACGGTAATTTAATCTTACAGGCTGTTAACTATGGTAGCGTGATTTACTTGAATTAATTATCACTATTACTGTTATCATCAACTTTATTATTACCATTTTAACTTTTTGGAATTATCATTATTATTACCGTTGTTATTGTTTTTTAATTATCATTATCATTACCGTTTTCATTGTTTTTTTGTCATTCTCATATCATTATTATCATAATTATCATAATCACTACTACTAGTAGTAATATAATTAGAATTACTATTATCATTATCATTATTAGTATCTATAATAATAATAATAATAATAACAATAATAATAATAATAATAATAATAATAATAATAATGATACCGCTCGTAGTAATTATGATGATTATGATGATAATGATACGAGAATGACAAAACACTGGTAACGGTAATGATAATAATAATTACCAAATGTGATAATGGTAGTAATATTGTTGATAATAACAGTAATAATTATATTAAAGATAAAGAAAATGACATTGATGTCGATGATAATCCAGACAGTTTACCCAAGAAAGATTATTTTTAATGACAAAGAATTAGTCATAAGGTAAAGAATAAAACATACATGGAAATTGCTCTGAAAGGACATTTCTGCAATAATTTATAATAGGAATATCATTAAATGAAAGCGTGATGGCATTTCAAAAAGGAGAGACATGCAAAATACGGTAATATGTCTGCCAACTTAGAAATAAAATGTTATATTTATTCATTATGCCTTTTTTTCTTTTTATGTATGTGTTTGTCTTTAAGTTTATAATGGCAGTTTACCTTCGTTTTAGAATTTCATAGATTAATATGGTGTACATTCGCATTATGCTGCAACCGTCCAAACACCGAAATCATACAACAAAACTATAATTTCTCTTAGTGCATGACGATGCCTAGACCTTAACTCCCCGCATGAATAATGATTCTTATCTTCCTGTAATGCTAACCTGGCATAATAGTATGCACGTTAGTGATACCGATGATGGTAATGATAACGAGAATGGTAGAGAGAGAGAGAGAGAGAGAGAGAAAGAGAGTATGTGTATTTGTGTGAGAGAGAGAGAGTGTGTGTATGTGTTTGAGAGAGAGAGAGAAGGAAAGATAGAGACAATAATAATAATAATAACAATAGTGCACTTTTAGTACTTTCTGGCATCCATTTTATCCTAAATAATTAGTATGAAAAGAATGACAAAGATAATGATGATGATAATAATATTGGTTAGGAGAAATGATAATAACAATAATGAAATTGGTAATAAGAAAATTATAATAACAATGACATAATAATGATAAGAATGATAATGCTAACAAAAATAGCAATAACAGCAAGAATTATAATCATGGTAACAACAATGTTAGTAATATCAATAATGATAATAGTAATAATGATAACCAAGATAGTTAAAGTAACAATATTGATAAGATGGTAATGATTACGATTACAAAAAAAAAAACAGTCACACTGTAAAAAGAAGCCGATAGAATCAAACAACAAAAAAGACAAAAACAAATAAAATAAAAAAACAAAAATAAAACACAAACACACTCGTATCCGACGGGAATCGAACCCGAGCCCTTCGCGTAACAAGCGAGTGTGCTATCCACTACACCACGGAGACATGGTGAGAGAAAAGGTTAATTATATCTAAATCATACATGTCTAGTAAACTAATGTATAGCAAAACGTATTGATATATGTTTTGTGTGTGAATACATTCCTTAAGACGCCTTATTATGATAATAAATAAGACAAGAATAGGAAACATTAGTTTTTTCTTTATTTCTATAAGCAAATATTAGCATTATGCCTTTGTAAAGAGTGTTTATAACATTTAATATGATTCTGCACATCAAAATAATCTATTGATATTATTTTAGCGATTTTCCATATTACCATATGTCTTTATGAAAGTGCAACTCAATCCCTTTCCTAGTCTATTTCCCTGTCTGTCTTCTCGTTTGTCTGTCTGTCTGTCTGATAGAAGAGTAATTCCAGAGGAATTTTCTATAAATAACAGATTTATGACTTGAATTTCCAACGCCAGTGTTATCTGCAGTTACTACGGTTTGGTGTTTTCAATATATCTAATTGAATTAAAGAGCTTGATGGATCTGAGAGAAGAGAATTACTAGTTTCTTGTAACGGTTACTTTCTACCTTTTAGTTCTGTCATATTTGTCATGATTAGCAATAGCACTGGCAACGGTAGTAGCATTAATACAGTAATCAGCAGTGCTATTATATTATTCGTCCTGTCTGATTCATTCTGTGATCATTATTGTTGTTGCTAGTCTCCCAATTTGCAATATCCATCTTTGCATCCTACTAAGTCTTAAAAAATGTGAGTCGGTCTGGAACGCAGTTGCCTCACCATCCAAGTCAGCTGATTAATGGCGTCTTAATCCTTTCAGTGGATAACCTGAAGCTCTTAGGTGTAACCTTTGATTCAAAGCTTACATTTGAATTGCATAATAGGAATATGGCCTGGGCAATTTCATCAAAGTTTGGCATCATTCACAAGTGCAAGAAAATCTATGAAAATTATAACTTTACACGTAGCTGCTTCTTTTCTTTTATTCTGCCTCATTTTGAGTATTGTTCTCCTGTGTGGTTATCTGCTGCAGACGCACACTTTAGACTGCTTGATCGTTCTTTTAATTCCATTGAATTTCTCCTGTCTGACTTAAATTTGGACATTGGACATCGTAGAGTTATTGGGGATCTTTCAGTCTTATACAAGATTGTAACCGATAATTCACATCCCCTCTATAAGTTTTTACCTGATTTTTATCAACCTGCAAGAATTACCAGAAGTTCTATGGCCCTCCATTCAACGGTATTTGATGTAAGTCGATCGTCTACCAGTCAGTTTTCTAGATACTTTTTTACTGCTATTTTGTAGACTCTGGAATAGATTGCCTTGAGAGATTGTAACGTCTTCGACTCTTGATAAGTTTAAAAAGTCAGCTAACATGTTTTCTTACGTAATTAGCATTGCTTGGTTAAATGTTTCTGAAAATAGAGGAGTCAGTTAGTAAATCTTGAGACCTCACTTTTCCTTGAAAAAGTGGGAGAACGCTCTTTTTTACTAGTGCTATCAATATTGACACTTATTTTTGTTATAAACATTATAATTACTATATTGTTACTGACATTACCAACAGCAGCATTAAATATTTGAACATATCGAAAATCAAGGAAAAGGGTAAAAAGGTGAGACAGGTAGTTCGCGTAAGTGGCTCATTGGTGACAGTACTTGTGGAGCCATCTATACGTAAAAACAATTACTAAATTCAACACACACAATGGGCAATGGCATGTACGTAGATGCCATGCCCGGCGGCTTAGGGTTACCTCTACCCCTCAGCCGCCGGGCATGGCATCTACGTACATGCCATTGCCCATTGTGTGTGTTGAATTTAGTAATTGATTTAACATATAGATGGCTCCACAAGTACTGTCACCAATGAGCCACTTACGCGAACTACCTGTCTCACCTGTTTACCCTTTTCCTTGATTTTCGATATGTTCAAATATTTAATACTGCTGTTGGTAATGTCAGTAACAATATAGTAATTATAATGTTTACTCAATAAGATAAGACTGATACTG
>NC_091562.1:896419-898919 GCF_042767895.1 Penaeus vannamei
CCCCAACCCCCCCCCCCCTTCCCCCCCCCCCAAAAAAACCCTTTCCCCCCCAACCCCCCCGCCCCCCCCCTTTTTTAATCCCCCCCCTTCCCCTTTCCCCCCCCCCCCCAACCCCTCCCCTCCCCCCCCCCAAAAAAACCCTTTTCCCCCCCCCAATCCCCCCCCCCTTTTTCCCCCTCCTCCTCCCCAATAAACCCCCCCTTTTTCCCCCAAGCCCCTCCCGCCCCCCCCCTCCCCCCCCCCCCCCAAAAACCTCCCCTTTTCCCCAACCCCCCGCCCCCTCCTCCTCCCCCCCCTTTCCCCCCTTTCCCCCCCCCCCCCCCCTCCCCCCCCCCTCCCCCCCTCCCCCCCCCCAAAAAAACCCCCCCCCCAATCCCCCCCCCCTCCTTTTTTCCCCCCCAAAAAACTCCCCCCCCCAACCCCCCCGCCCCCCCCCCCTCCTCCTCCTCCCCCCCCCCAAAAAACCTCCCCCCCCCAATCCCCCGCCCCCCTCCCCTCCCCTCCCTCCTCCCCCCCCCAATAAACCCCCCCCTTCCCCCCCACCCCCCGCCCCCCCCTCCCCCCAAAAAACCCCCCCCTTCTCCCCCAAACCCCCCCCCCCCCCTCCCCCTCCCCCTCCCCAAAAACCCCCCCCCCCTTTTCCCCCCAAAAAACCTTCCCCCCCCCCCCCCCCCCCCCCTCCCCCTCCTTCTTCCTCCCCCTGTCACCCTATGTCATTTTCCCTTTTTAAAAACAAAGGAAACCCCCCCCTTTCCCCCCCGGGAATCAGACCCCAAAGCTCTTTTTTTTTTTTTGTTTCTTTTTTTTTTTTTTCCTTTTCTTCTTTTTTTTTTCCCTTTCTTTTTTTGTTTTTTTATTTTTTTTTTTTGGGGTTTTCTCTTCGTTACTTATTTTCGTTTTTTTTTTTTTTCTTTTCCTCTGTCTTTATTGCGTTTTCTCTTCGTTATTTATTTTGTTTTTTTTTCTATTTTTTTTTATTTTTTTTTTTGGTTTTCTCTTCGTTACTTATTTTCTTTCCTTTTTCCTTTTTTTTTCCCTTTTCTTCTTTTGGGGGTTTTCCCTTTGTTACTTATTTCCTTTCTCTTTTTTTCTTTTTTTTTTTCTTTTTTTTTTTATTGTTTTTTTTTTTTCTTTCGTTACTTATTTTCGTTTCTTTTTCTTTTTTTTCCCCTTTCCCTCTGTTTTTTGTGCTTTTCTTTTTCGTTATTTAAACTTTCTTTTTTTTTTTTTTTCCCTTTTCCCATCTTTTTTTTGGTTTTTCCCTTACTAAACCATTTCTATTTTTTATTTTATTTATCTTTTTGGTTTTTTTTGTGTTTTTTATTTTTATTTTTTTTACTATTGTTTTTTATTTTAATTTTTTTGTAGTTTTGAATATCAATAATTCATAAAATCTTTAGATCTTTAACATAAAATTGTTCTGAATTATCTTTAAAAAATAGTTCACGGATAGCAAAAATTTAAACGGTTTATTCATAAAAAAGGGACTTAATTTTCACGGAAACCGCGTAATCAAAAAAAAAATCCCAAATATTTTTTTTTTATTTTTCAAATTAGAAAAATCTTTGGTTTTAAAATTTTAAATAATTATATTTAAAACATTTTGGTTACGTGATCGACAAAAAACAATTAAATTCTTATTTTCACTTAACATAATTTTGATGATAATGGGGGTGATGATGTAGTGCTAAAACAAAAGATATTTGTTAGGAAAAACCAAATAAAATGTCAGTGATAATTCCTATTTTCTTTTCTCTCTCTCTCTCTCTCTCTCTCAAATTGAAAGAATTTCTCGTTTCTGATTTCTGGGAAAACCCCCCCTTTTTACTTTCATCTCTCTCTCCTCTCTCTCTCTCTCTCTCTCTCTCTCTCTCTCTCTCTCTTTATCTTTCTCTCTTTTTGGGTTTTTAAAACTTTTGCCTCCCTGCGACTTTTTGTAGTTTGTGCTTTCGTTTTGATTTGGGACAATTTTTTTTGGTTTTGTGTAGAAATATTCGACGATTTAAACAAAAGAAAACCCCAAAAAATTAAAAAAAAAACAACAGTTGAAACAAAGGGAAATTCCCTAAAAAAATCTTCTATTTTACTGTTCCTGGGGATTAATGTTTTACCCCCCCCTTACGCCCATCTAAAACCCCGGGGGCCCCATTAAAACCCGGGGCGTCCAGGGGAAAAGGGGGGAAAGAGGGGGGAAAGGGGAAAGGGGGAAAAAGGGGGAAAAGGGGGGGGGAAAAGGGGGGGAAAAAAAAGGGGGGGGAGGGAGGGGAGGGGTGAGGGGGGGGGGGGAGGGGGAAGGGGAAAAAGGGGGGGGGAGGGGGGAATGGGGGAAGGGGGGGAAAAGGGGAAAAGGGGGATGGAAAAGGGGGGGGGAAAGGGGGGGGAAAAGGGGAAATGGGGGGGGGGGTGGGGGAAAGGGAAAAGGGGGAAAAGGGGGGAAAAAAGGGGGTTTGGGGGGGGAGGGGTGGAAAAAGGGGGTGGGAGGGGAAAAAAGGGGAAGGGG
>NC_091562.1:906419-913919 GCF_042767895.1 Penaeus vannamei
GAGGAGGGTGGAGACGGAGGTGGACTAGGATGGGTGGAGGTGGAGAGTGGAAGTGGGAGGAATCGGGGAGGAGGAAGAGTAGGAATGAGGGGGAAGGATAAGAAGGAGGAGGAGGAGGATAAGGAAGAAAAGAGAGGAAGAAGGAGGATAGGAAGAGAAAGTGGAGGAAGAATAAGGAAGAGAAGGAAGGATAGGATAAGGGAAAGAAAGTGGAAGGGGAGAATAAGGAGAAAGAGGAAGGACGGATAGGAAAGAAAGAGGAGAGAGGAGAATAAAGAAGAAGAAAGGAAGAGGAGGATAAGAGAGAAAGTGGAAGAGGATAATAAAGAAATAGAAGGGAGAGATAAAAGAGAAAGAAAAGAGGAGGATAAAGAAGAAGAAATGAGGAGGATAAGGAAGAGAAGAGGAAAAGGAAGATAGCGAAGAGAAAGAGAGAGGATGATAACGAAGAAGAGAATAAGGAAGAGAAAGAAAAACAAAGGATAAGAGAGAAAGAGGAAGAAGGAGGATAAGGGCAGGGGCTATGGAACGACAGTGTCAGGTTAGGAAAGTGACACACACACACACGCACACGCAAAAACCACGCTTTCTGTGATCCTTTTAAAGCTGAAATCTTAAATGCAGAGTCACGAGTGGAGGAGGCTGGGGTGGGGGAGGAGGAGAGGGAGCGGGGGAGGAGGAGAGGGGGAGGGGCAGGGAACTGGAGGGAGGCGTAAGGGAAGGAGGAGGAGGGGGTGGGGAGGGAACCGGAGGGAGAAATGGGGAAGGGGAGGAAGGAGAGGAAGGGAGAGTATAGGAAAGGAGGGAAGGGAGAGGAGAGGGAACCGGAGGAGAAAGCATGAGGAAGAGGGAGGAGGAGAAGGGAAGGGAACCAGAGGGGGAGAAGCGCAGGAAGGAGGAAGAGGAGAGGAGGGAGAGAGTGGGGGAAGGAGGGCAGGAGGAGGAGAGGGGGAGGAGTATGAGAAACAAGGGGAAAGCGAGAGAAGAGGGGTGATGGGATAGGAAGGGGAAGGGAGTGTGGGGAAGGAGGGGAAGGAAGAGGGGGGAGTGGAATAAGGAGATGAGGGAATGGGTAAACAGAAAGGGGTGTAAGGACAGGAGGGAGGAGTTTAAAGAAGCAAGGAAGGGAGAGGGGAGGGGTGAAGGGACAAGAAGGGGAGAGGTTGAAGTAGGAAAGAGGTGAAGGAGGAGGAGGAGAGGGATGGAGGGCCAGGTAGGGAAGGAAGGGGAAGAGAGTTTAGGAAAACAGAGGAAGAGGAGTAGGGATAAAAAGAGTAGAGGGATGTGAAAAATGGAAAGAAGGGTTAAGCAAATAGTGAAGATAAGATTGTGCGGATGATGAAGAGGAATGGGAAGAACAGGTATATTTTAAAAAGAAAAAAGTGGTAGAGAGAAAAGGTGTGGATGTTATATGTAGGTATGTACTTGTACTTTCTCTCTCTCTCTCTCTCTCTCTCTCTCTCTCTCTCTCTCTCTCTCTCTCTCTCTCTCTCTCTCTTTCTCTCTCTCTCTCTCTCTCTCTCTTACTCTCCTGCACTCTTTCCAGCACAGTAAAAAATAAACATGTGTGTGCTTTTGTGTATGTATATATGTGTGTTCTGGTGTGAGAGAGTGTGTACTTTGGTGGCATGTGTGTTCATGTGCATGTCTGCTTGTGGTGTGTACATGTATGTAGCCGTGTGGATGGGCAGGTACGTACCTCTGCCTACTTGTGCCTGTGCGAGCATGTATTTTGATATGAAGTAAATTGGAATTAAAAAAATATATTAATAATGATAAATAGATAAATAAATAAATAAATGAATAAATAAAAACAATTCTCGTTCCATTTCCCAGGTTCAAGTTTCCTTCACCTCTCCCCCTTCTCTTGATCTGTAATTTCAGATTCTCTCCCTCTCTGATTTCTCCATTTTCTCATGCATGGTTCGCATATATTTTACTGATTTCGAGTTGTAGCTTTAAGATAATTAATAATATCCTCTAATACGTGAAATAAGAAAACTTTTCTCTTTCTCTCTCTCTCTCTCTCTCTCTCCCTCTCTCTCTGTCTCTCTCTCTCTCTCTCTCTCTCTCTCTCTCTCTCTCTCTCTCTCTCTCTCTCTCTCTCTCTCTCTCTCTCTCCCTCTCTCTCTCTCTCTCTCTGCCCAATTAATAGACAAAACTGAAAATAGATAGAAAATGATAAAGAAAAACATGAACATGCAATGAATGAAAATCACAGACAGAATGTCTGTGGCAAATCAACGGAAGGGAAAGGAGAAGCAACTTGGAGATGAAGGGTAAGAAAAAACTGAAAGGGGAAAAAGAGCAGGGGAGAATGTGGGAATAGGAAAACGTTTGTTCTTAAAAGATATGCTTGAACACATGTGTACCTGCTTGCAATTCATCATGAGAAGGGATGATTGGGGGAAAGAAAATAGAAGAAGAAGAGGAAGGAAGAGCAAGAGAAAGAATGAGGAAGAGGAGAGACAGAGAGAGAGAGAGAGAAAGAGACAGAGAGGAGAGAGAGAGAGAGAGAGAGAGAGAGAGAGAGGGAGAGGAGACAGAGAGAGAAATTAGATTAGGAGAGGGAGTGAGGAAAAATGGAAAAAATCAAAAGAAAGAAAATAAAGAAATTGTGCCTAAAATAAACAAATTCTAGACAGATTAAGAAGAAGAAAAATAAATATTCTAAAGATACCTCATAAAGACACTTTTATCCTCATTAATATCTCCCCTCTTTCTCTCCATCATCTCACACACACTTTCTTCAATCTATCTATCTATTTATATATTTTTTTCTCTCTATTCTTTCCTCTCTCTCTCTCCCTCTCTCACCTCATTCCGTCCTTTCCTCTCTCACTTCCTTCCTTTCCCAACCCCACCTCCCCCGCCCTCTTCTATGCCTCCTCTTCCCCTTTTTCTCTGTGCGATTTTCAAATATTTCCCTGCCCCATCGCTAAAGAAAAAAATGCATGGCGAAAGCACCGTATATTAGCCTCCAATATTTCCAAGCTCAAGTTTATAGTCTCGGAAGTTATTTACAACATATAAAGAAGAAAGAGAGAGAGAGAGGGGGGGGAGTTTATGACGCCCGTAAACAAACATAAGGTGAAGTCAGACAAAGGATGAGATTGGGTGAAGTGAGGAGGATTAAGGGTGGGAGTGTTGTGGGGTTAGAGAGGAGAGGAGGAATGGGGTGGAAGTGCATAGGAAAGGAAAGAGAAATGGAGAGGGATAGGGGAGAGTAGATGGGATGAGGTAGAGGTGGGAGTACATGAAAAGGAAAAATGGAAAGAGATGAGGGAGGGAAAAGGACGTTTGAATGAAGAGAGGGAAGGATGAAGAGAAGGGGATAAGGGGAGATATAGAAAGGAAAGAAAGAGGTAGGACAGATGTTTGAATGAAGGAAGGAGGAAGAAGGGGATAAAGAGAAAGTGGAAAAGGAAGCAAGGGGAGACAATGGTGAGAGAGGAAGAAGGAGGATAATTAGAGAAGGTGGAAGGAAAAGGAAGAGGAAAGGTTTGAAAGGACAAAAATTGGAGGAAGAGCAATGAGGTTCAAGAGAGATAGGGAGGTTAAGGAAGTGAAAAGGATGGAAAGGAAGAGGAGGAAGATAAAGATGAAAGGAAGAAAAAGGACGGATGGAAATGGGAGGAAAGGAAGAGAGGAGAGGAAAGAATGAAGGATAGTAGAAACGATGAAGTGAGAGAAAAAGTGAGAAAGAAAGGAAAGAGATGAAGGAAGAGAAAGGAAAGATAAGTAAGAAAGGAAGAGATAAAAGAAGAGACAGAGAAGAGATAAAGGAAGAAAAAGAAAATCGAAAGAAAAGTCAGAAAAATAAAAAGGAGAGGCCTAGGAGGAAGAAGTAAGGAAAAATAATACAAGAAGAAGAGATAAAAGAGAGAATGACGACAGGGAAATTTGGAGTGAGAAAGAAAGTACAAGAAACATAAGCTATTGGAGAGAGAAAGAGAAAGAGAAGAAAGGAAAGAAATAATAAAGGAGAGAAAAAATAAGAAGAAAGCTTAATGGAGAGAAATTTATTCTGAGTTGATTTAATATCGCGTCTTGCCCTTGTTTCTTCTCCTTCCTCGTCTCGTTTCTTCTCCTTTCTCGTCTCGCTTAATAATACAGTGAAATAACCCTTCTAAATATTTCTTCATTTCTTATATTCTTCATATTCTCACTGTAATATTACTGCTCCACTATGTCAAATTTAATATATATGTTAATGAAAACAAATCAAATCTAATTTTCCTATAATATACTAATCATTTCTATAATATCATTAGATCTGTTTTTCAGTGTGGCTCTTTATATTACTGTATTAATAATATGTGATAATAATAAAAATATAATAATGATAATAATAATAATAATAATAATAATAATAATAATAATACCATCCATAAAATTATTAATAATACTAATAATAATGAAAATAATAATTAATAATAGTAATGATAATAATAATAATGATAATGATAATATGATGATAATAATAATGACAATGTAATAATTATAGAACTAATAACAAAGTCACTACAATGATATTTTCTATTACTTATGTCCTTCCATCAGCTCTAAATCTTTCATCTCCATCTTTATCTTTTTATTTTCTTGTTATCCCTTCAAATTCGATACAATGCCTCCTGGGACAAGAACTTTGAGTACAGTGAAGATGGAAAGGGGGAGGGAGTGGGAGGGGGGCGAAGTGGGGGGGATAGGAGCGGCTGGGAGGATGGCTGTGCATTCCAGTTGCAGGCTGGAGCCAGTTGCAAAGTTACGTTGGAATTTTCCTGAAAAGAGAGAGAGGAGGGGGCGGAGGAAGAAGAGAGAGAGAGAGAGGGGCAGGAGGGAGAAGAGAGAGAAGTTACAGAGAAAAAAGGTGGAGAGAGAGAGAGAGAGAGAGAGAGAGAGAGAGAGAGAGAGAGAGAGAGAGAGAAGAAGGGGTGAGGAGGAAAAGGTACGAAAGGATATAGAAGGTAAAGGACGATACAAAGAGATTTCTTTTTCTTTTCCTTCCTGTTCGCACCATTCATCTATATATCTGTCAGATGTTTACCTGTTCTCTCTACCTCCTCTGCACTCATTTCTCAGCTTTCTTCCTCTTCCCTTCATCCACTCCCTTCCTCCTTCCCTCCCGGCTTACTTACAGCCTCCCCCACCCCCTTACTGCAAACTTTCTCTTTTTTTTTTTTTTTTTTAATGCTCCCCCCACCCCCTCCTTCATCTCACCTTCCCTCTCCCCCTCCCCCTTCTAACCCTGATTAGTTATCTGACTCTATCCCTTCTTGAACCGTTGTTGAGAATATCATATTTCAGAGATGTGTCCGACCAAGATTGTGCCAAATAACAACAGTGTGCTGTTGGATACCAGCTGTGCGATCCAACAGACTGGATAGACCGATTAAGATGGGGACAAGGGAGAGGGAAAAGGCGGGAGAGGGAGGGTGAAGGAGGAGAGGAGGAAGGAGGTCGAAGGGAGGAAGGGAGGACAGGAAGGAAGAGGGAGGGAGAGGGAGGGAGAGAGAGATCGAGGGGAAGAAGGAATGAGGAGGGAGAGAGAGGAGAGGGAGGGAGATCAGGGAAGAAGTAAGGAGGGAGAGGACGGGAAGAGGAAGAGAAGAGGGAGGGAGGAAATGAGGGGAAGAAAGGAGGAGAAGGACAGGAAGGAAAGAGAGGGAGAGGGAAGATCAAGAAGGAAGAAGGAATGAGGAGGAGAGGAGGACCGGGAAGGAAGAAGAGGGAGAGGGAGGGGAGATCGAGGGAAGAAGGAATGAGGGAGAGGACAGGAAGAGGAGGAGAAGGGAGGAGAAGGTCGAAGGAAGAAGGAAGGAGGGAGGGAGGGACGGGAAGAAGAGAGGAGGAGATGGAGAGATCGAGAAGGAATGAGGAGGGAAGGAGGACAGGAGGAGGAAGAAGTGAGGGAGAGAGATCAGAAGGAAAGAAGGAAGGAGGGAGGGAGGGAAGACGGAAAAGAAGAAGGAGGGAGAAAGGAGATCAAACGGAAGAGGAAGAGAAGAACAGGAAAGAAATGAGAGGAACAGAAAGGCAAGAGAGAGAGGAAGATGATAGAGAATGACTGAAAAGGAAGTGAGATGGGAAGGAGAGAAGAAGGAAAGAAGCAGAGAAGGCTGGAGGGAGGAGAATGAAATACATGGAAAGGAGTGGAAGAGAAAGGAAGAAAGGAAAAGTCAGGAGGTCCAAAACAGAAATAGTGACAGAAAATAGCAACACAGAAAGAGGAAACTTGGAAAAAAATATACAGATGATAAAACGTAAAGCAAAACACAAAAGAAAGAAAGAGAAAAAAGAAAAAAAGTTACCACAAAGACACACATCCACAGCATATAGAACAGAACAAAAATATCTTTGCACAAACATCAGCAGTCAGCAAAGACAAGGAAGGAAGGAAGGAAGGAAAGTGTTGAGGGAGAGAAGAAAAGAGCAAAAAAAGAGGAGGGAAGAGAGACGATAGCACAGTGAGGAAGTCAAGTCATGGGATGTAATGTCAAGAATTTCAACAACCCGCTCCAGCCTCACTCATTTCTGTGGTGGCAGCTTGGTGATTGGGAGGGAGGGAGAGAGAGAGAGGAGGAGGGAGGGAGGAAGGAGAGAGAGAGAGAGAGAGAGGAGGAGAGGGAGAGAGAGAGAGAGAGAGAGAGGGAAGAGGAGGAGGAGGAAGGAAGAAGAAAGGAATAGAGAGAAAGCTGGGGAGAGGAGGCGGGAGGGAGGAAGGAAAGAGAGGAGAGAGAGAGAGAGAGAGAGAGAGACGAGAGGATAAGGAGGAGAGAGAGAGAGAAGAGAGCAGGATTGGGAAGCTGATGATGATGATGATAGTAATGTAGAATATGTAATTAATAATAATAATAATGATAATGAAAATAATGATAATAATAATAATATTAGCAACAACAACAATAATAATATTAATAGAAATGATAATGGAAATAATATAAACAACATTATTAATAATAATAATGATAATATAACAATGATAAATAACAATGATATTAATAACCAATGATAATGATATTGATAATGATGTAAATAATAATATATCATAATAGTAGGCAAAGTAGGAGAAGAGGAGAAGAAGAAGGAGGAGGAAAGAAGAACAGGAGGTACACTTCCTTCAAATTCCTTCGTCTGCGTCTGAGATTTATCATAAGTTGTTCTCCTTGTGTTTGTATTATATAGGTATAACTTGCTTTTACTCATATATCTCAAGATTTTTACAAGGGACTTCTTGGGTTGGGGTTGTGGAAGGGGGTTGAGAGGAAGGGGTGGGGGAAAGAGGCAGTTGGGAGGAGGAAGGGAGGAGAGCGTTATGGGTTGGAGGAGGGAGGAAGGGGGTGGAAGGCATTGGGGAGGGAGGGTGGGAGGGAGGGGAAAGGAGAGGGAGACAGTGATTGGAGTAAGAAGAGGAAGAGGAAGGAAGAGAGGGTGGGAGGAGGCACGGGAGGAGGAAGGAGATGAGTTCTGGGTAGGAGAGTGAGGAGAGGGAGGGTGGGA
>NC_091562.1:941419-943919 GCF_042767895.1 Penaeus vannamei
GGCGCGAGGGGTCGTGGGGCGTCGTCGGCCATTCGCGAGGCGGCGGCGGCGGCGGCGGCGGCGGCGACGGACGGACGCTCCATCTCATCACAGGCCGACGGAACCGCCTTCGTTCCCACGCGCTCCACGTTCCCTCTGCCCCAAAAAATAACCGCGACGCCACAATGACCGAGAGAACGGCGTAATTCGCATGAGAGGAATCTAAACATTGGTCTCCATAGCAACAAGATAAAAAAGAAAAAAAAATAGAAAACAATGAGTGATGGGTTTCAAACACGGATGGGATCGAGAAACTTATCTGGGATTCCATGCGGTGCTCTGCCCCTTTAATTCATTTCCTCATGCTGTGGTTCATAAGTTTATATCCATATCATAACTTCAGAAATCTCTTATGCTCTCGTACTTGCACTTCAGAAATCTCTTATGCTCTCATACTTGCACTTGCATCCCTCCTACGCCTAAACAACCAATCACAAACACACATACACACACACACACACACACACACACACACACACACACACACACACACACACACACACACACACACAGAAAAAATAAAAACAACAATAATAATAATAATAATAATAATAATAATAATAATAATAATAATAATATCAATAATAATAATAATAATAATAATAATAATAATAATAATAATTATAATTATAATAATAATAATAATTATAATAATAATAATAATAACAAAAATAATAATAATAATAATAATAATAATAATAATAATAATAATAATAATAATAATAATGATAATAATAATAATAATAATAATAATAATAATAATAATAATAATAATAATAATAATAATAATAATAATAATAATAATAATAATAATAATAATAATAATAATAATAACAACAACAATAACAATAACAATAATAATAATAATAATAACGATAATGTGTAAAAAGAACCAAAACCCAAGGTCTATATAAGTACTTATATAGACCTTGCCCAAAAACTACATCCCCCCTCCCCCTTCCCCGTCCTCCTTCCTCCTTCCTCCCCGGCGCTAACCAACCACGAACCCAGCGCTGAAGCTCGACGAACCGCCAATGGCCCCGAGACAATGGACCGATGCCCTTGGGTGCGGCGGCAGATGAACATTTGCCAGCGTGTCTGTTCCTCTCCACGAGCGACGGGGGCCCCCTTTGTCAATACCCTTTCGTCAACCTCCTGCCTTCGTTCCCTCCGCGATGATGATAATGTCTCAATTTATCGGTTCCTGAACTTGATCGTAATAGCTATCGATTGAAATACTTCGCCCCATATTTCGGCTATTATTATTTTTTTTTTAACTGATTTTGCGTATATTCTGAAACGAATTACCTTGAGCCACTATCCCAGTCTTGATACCCTGTTAATTCCTATTTCTCAAACAACAACATTAACAAAAAAAACAGGAGTTGCGGGCTGCCTGTCTGATCTCATGTTCCCCCAAAACAGAACTGCCTTTGCCGCCATCTTGATAGATCTCACTCTATTCCAAGCAGACATTCCTTGACAACATATGACGTGCATACTGTTAACACTAGTGGAGGGTGACACAACACTGATACATCACTATAAATCACCGTCGTGATATGGTCCTCAAGCAATAACACCCAGCAATGGTGTGTGTGTGTGTGTGTGTGTGTGTGTGTGTGTGTGTGTGTGTGTGTGTGTGTGTGTGTGTGTGTGTGTGTGTGTGTGTGTGTGTGTGTGTGTGTGTGTGTGTGTGTGTGTGCTTGAGAGTGTGCGTGTGCGTGTGTGTGAGTGCGAGTGTATGTGTGAGTGTGTGTATGTGTGAGTGTATGTGTGTGCGAGTGTGTGTGTATATGCGCACGCGCGCACACACACACACACACACACACACACACACACACACACACACACACACACACACACACACACACACACACACACACATATATACATACATAGACATACATACATACTTATACATATATACATGCTTATGGTACCCGAGTCTCTCCCTTGCAAAACACAATTGAGAGCTGGCCATCGCCTAACTCGCGCGGCGTGAAAGGCGCGAGAAGGTTCTCGAGACGGAAACACAAGCGCAGCGCCGCCCTCGCTGCACCACGAGCGCTGGCTGGTCACGTGATTCAGGCCTTGTCTGTTGCCACGACGCTGCGATTTTATCTGCCCGACCAGGGCGGCGGCGGCGGCGCTCTTGCTCTCTAACGAATCTAACTCCGCTGTGTCAACATTGCGGATGCGTTTAAGGAAAGAGAGCAAAAATAACAGAGAGACAAAGGACCATCGCCTCGCTGCGAAGGACTTCTTCCGGTTTCCGACCTGCTTGCGAAACTATATCCGGGACGAGATTAAAGCCTCTGGCTCCAGCTCCAGCAACTCCATTAGAGGGTTGGCCAAGCGTCTTGCAAAGAGCAAATCCATCACGATGCATCAAACAATTTACGAGAAGAGACAGCTGCTAGCACCTGTGGCCGCAGCAGAGTCTGCTCTTCCCTTTTGT
>NC_091562.1:953919-956419 GCF_042767895.1 Penaeus vannamei
CGAATGGATCTCATATGGAGTTACGTCTCCATCCTCTACACATCACAACCTTGACACAGGAAGTTTCTAGAAGAACCTTCACACTACTCATTCCTTTTGCTTTAGAGAAAACTGATTTCATATGCAACCATTACATCTAATAAACATATACATATAAAAAGATATACATCTCAGAAATAAGAGCGATACATACCTTTCTCTGTGACAGGATATTTGTTGGCAATAACAAAACCAACAAAACACAACAGTATCACTACCGTTTTCCCACGAAGGGTTCTTGTCATGATTGTTTCCATTCTTTCAACTATAAAATAAATCTAATGCCTTCTCATTATTGGTATTTAGGTTAAAGAGGAAGTGTTTTTTGACGAGAACAGTGTTAGATACATGGGAGAGAAAAACTGATCACATCTTCTCCTCCCGACGGTTCACACAACACTAGCTGACAGATCCTTGGATGGTGAAGCATTTGATATTTATAAAATTTTAGATCTTTTGAGAGAAGACGCTTCACTCACCGATTTTCTGTTTCAAGATAGCTTGATATACCTATTGTATTATCTATCAAATTTGAAACAAATATTTAAATGACTTTTGCTATATTTAACAATTGCCTCCTTTCTCAAATGAGTTTTTTGAAGTCTTTAATTTCGACATTGCATCCTAGTTGACACATAAACTTCAAATTAAGGAACAACGCAGAAGAAAGGCCGCTATATAATTTTAACATACCCTTTACAGAAACCACACTCTAGCCTTTTACATTTGATAGGGGAATGAACATAAAATAAGAAATCGCGAATTTGAACTCCCGTCAATTCGCGTTTTCGTACGTGTTTACATTGCGTCAGCTGATCGCTTAAAAGCAATTTACGGAAACAGTAAACAACTACTCTCTTTCTCTCCTTTTATTTAACAAGGGAGTATAACATGGAGCCCATTGGTCCGGGTAAGTTATAATGTTTGGAATATATGTATGTTGAACCACATTTTTCATGTGGATTAAAATGCGAGGTAGTGAAGTATGTCACATGTGCTTTTTTTATTCATTATTTTCCTTTATTTTGTATATGGAGGGTTATTTCGTGATCTTGCAGTATCGGTTGACAATACATAACCAGTACGGGATAACCGATCGCGATGATTTTGGTATCAATGGGTTTCTCTCACTTTCTACCATCTAAATGTATCGAAATTATGCCGTAGACTCCCCCTCCACACACACACGCGACAGTCTATACCCCGATAACATATGGCAGTGCCCAATGCCATGTCTGTCTGACACTATCCTGCAGTACATACACGGTGGATTCTTTGGTGTCCACAGGGCAGGGGTTAGGGGACAGCAGGCCCCCTTGGGAACATTGCAGGGAGCTGTGCCCCCTGCATTTGACTATGCATTGACCAATGTAATTTCCCTGGTACCATTCATGACCTCCACTGTTTTGGGGGCCAAGAATGTGGGTGTTGTTTTTTTCAATGGCATAACTTTGATATATTTGGACTGTATAGAGTGAGAAGAATCCATTGATACTAAAATTGTCATGATTGGTAATGTGACGGTATTCCTAAAAAATACATAGTATGGTAATAAAGTCTACTTTACTCTATCATAATAAAGAAGTTAAGAGTAAACAGTGCACACAATAGACAGTTCAACTGATTTTGAGATTTTTTTATTTCTTAATTTTTTTTTTACTTTTCTGTTATGAATTGCTTTTAGCACTCCAACTGAGGTTAAGAAACCACTGCTCACATTCCTTATTTAATGATAATTCACCTGTGAGGCTTACGAGAACTCTATAATTTGTAGACTTGTATCATCTGGAAACTGCATCACTTTAGGTGAAAAGTTAATCTCCTCATTCTGCAAATTATGGAAAGTGATGTGCACAACAATCTGCAGCGAATGAGCCAGCCACTTAACTGAAATTAATATAAACCAATACTCAAATTTTACATGTGTATTACTTGCAATCTAATTTTTAAAGTGATATAGTTGCTTTATATAAGAATTCTCTTGGGATTTTTTTCAAATTGTCATTATGTAGTCAGTCTCAAGGATTAATGTATTTAATACAGTGAATAGCAAAGTATTTTTTATTATATATTTTTAGCTTTATATCAAGAATTAAATAAAATTACTTAGCTGTACACTATCTGATCAATAAGGAACAACTTTCTAACCATATCATAAAACTGTATATATATTTTTTTTTTATTCCTTCAAATCTCAACTTGTTAATATGCTGTATCACTTACATTTTCCATCTTCCTTTATTAGTTAGTCTCTCGTGCTTGTCTTTAACTCATGTGATCACTATTCTTTTAATTCAGTGTTATTCTGATATTAACTGCATTTCTCTCTATATTTGACTCTTAGAAATCTATCATACTCTGTTTTTTTTTATATACAACTTGTCATGATTCTTAATTTTGAGATGGAGTCACAGCAATGTCTGATCATAGTTGAACTTATTCCTCAGACCATTTAATTCTT
>NC_091562.1:966419-981419 GCF_042767895.1 Penaeus vannamei
AACATATAGTGAATGATTTAAATATCCATTGTATATCCAATTTTAAACCTAGGAAAAAGTTTTAGAATCTTGGACTGAAACATGTAGTATATATGAATATACTTTAATTTAGATATGTACCTCATTGTTTTCAATACACATAGATTAAGTGTGGATCATTATCTTCAATATTTTGATTATAGAATACCATAATCAGAGACTGTAATCATTGTCTTTACCAGCCATGAGAGAGAGCAATTACGATGAGGCTTGGGATATCCACCAAGGACTTATTGTTGACTTCACCAGCGTTTGCTCTTCTTGGATGGTTGGTGTAAAACGGATCATCTCAGACTTTCGAAAAACTGAAAAGGAGGCAGCACCAGAGGTAGCAGAAGCTGAGGTGAAGACCACAGATGGAGAAGAAAAGGAAGCAGAGGAACTAACAAAGGATGTGAGTGAAGGTGTTAGCAACCTCTTAGTCCAACCAGAAGTTCATACAAAGGAAGGGGATGCTCCATCTTAAAGTGCAGGAAATATGAGCCGATAGCTTTTTTGTTTTAGTCTTCACTAGTCTGATGTTTGGCTTCTATTTGTATTTGCTCTCTAATATCAAGATCTGAGGGATCACCTCTAATATTTTCATACTGATATTTACATGACATCATTAAATTAATACTCTTTTTTCATACATTCCAAAACAAAGGATGTAAAATCCTTTCCATGTGCCTTTGTGGAAATATTCATCAATCATGCCACTGAAGTGAATGAGTTCCAGTTTTAACGCATTTAAATGTAATAACCCAAAGCTAGACATATTAGGAGTATCACTGGTTAGTAAGATAACATTGTGGTTATTCTGGTCTGCTGAACAAGTAAAAAAGCAATAAGCAGTTCATACATGAATCCAGTATTACTAATAAAAAAGAGCAAATATTGTACTGGACAGACAGAAAAAGTTTCTATGATGTGCAATATATATCATCAAAATTCATACAGTATGTAGTAGTGTGTAGCTTTACATAAGAAATAGTTCACATATTTGTTATGATTGCATGCTAAATTAGAAAAAAAAAAGTTTAATAAAAAAAAAACTAAAATAGTTTACAGATATGTATTTATATTTATAGATATTTCATTTATGAGAAGAAGTGATCTTACAATTTTTTGAGTACTTAGTTTATCAGTGTTTTTTGTATTGTATTTTCTAAGGTTTTCCTGCATTTTCCAGTTTGATATTGATATATACTATATAGTATTTGTTTGGCAACTATATAGTTTGTAAATTATGTTTCTCCTTTAAAAAATCAATGTTTTCTTTAAACTTTTAAGCTGATTAGTAAATCAACTTTTGAGGTTTAGTGTTTTATGAAATACAGTATGGGTTTCAATTGAACTGTGTCTTTCTTTTCTCTTCCTATAAAGGTATTTTTAATAGCTAAAAGAAATGAAAATTGACAAATATATTTGTTGGTCTTTATTGTTTGGTGACTCATGAATTATAACAGATAAAGTACATATGAGGGATAGCTATTATAAATGATCCATCATTTTGAAAAAAAAAAAAATGATGATTGTCATTTTATTTCACTACCAACAATAACCAGTTCAACTTCAATATGACATTCAATCCTCATAAACAGGTTACCAATGAAGCAATTACTATTACTAAATATTTCACTCCTTTACCCGTTTCCTTGATTTAAAAAAATATTTTTTCCTTTAACTATATTGCTAGTAGTAATGTTAATAAGACTATAATAATTATAATATCTATGAAAATAAGTAAAGTAGCAACACAGATAACATTAGCAACTCAAACATTTTTCAAAAAAACTAAAGGCATGGTCCTTGGTGGCTGAGCACTTGCAGAGCCATCTGTATAGAGAGACATTTCACAAAATAATATGACAGTGAACAATACATTTTCCTGCCAGCACAGGGTTAGTATGCACTGACGTGGTCCTTGGGTACTGAGACTCATGACTAGCAAGAGCTTGGGAATACCAAGGTGAGCTTGAGTACCCACACAATTCTAAATTACCAGCCAGACAATGAAACTGCTCAACATAATTTTATGGTACTGCCTTCACCTATATGTCCAGGATATTATAGGGTCCATCCTTAGGACAGGAGTACACCAGCCAAGGATCTAGCCTGCCCCCTTGTATGATATTAACATTGCAGTCCAGCCAACAAAATCTTAACCTTAAGGCACCCTCTCACCCCACCATAGGGTCATGGAACTATGCTTTGCAACTTGCAGCAGGAGATCAAATCTGTCAAACAAACTTCCCTTGTCCCTTACTAATTACTTCTCTTACCAATGATGGTTAGCACACCATGTTCTACTCATGGACATCACTATGTACCTGAATGTCCCACCCTACTCCTGATAGAGTTGGTAAAGCTGCAAAAGGATGATGAACTGAAGACAAAACAACACATTGTCGTTGTTGACCTTTTTCTGCAATCTCATTCTTCCTTCTTGTAATCCTGCAAAATTTAGGGGTGAATTCTAAATAAGATTGTTTCTCTTAGTAGCCACTCCTAATATCTTGCTCTTTGTTGTCAAGGGGGTCCTAGGAGATGGAGACTGGTGCCCAATGTAGGCCCTTGCCTCAACTAATTTTGCTTGATCTTTTTTCTCCTTTCCTCTTCTGTATCTTCTTCATCCGCTTCTGTCCCTTTCCTAAGATATGAGAGCTGTATTGAAAGGATGAAAGGTTGTCTTTATGTCAGTCATGAGTGGCCTCTGGGAACCATGGGCATGGTATTCCCTTGGTTAATTGCCTAGCCCTTCCCCCTAATGGGGACCCTGAGGGGTAGATCATTTCTTTTTCCCATTTTATGCAGGTCCACCATGGCCAATAATGAAAATCCTTTACCCTTAATAGGGGCATTAAGGCTTACCCCTTCATCAACTAGCCTCTCTGAATTCAATTTTGATGGTTTTCCGACCCCTTCCCCCCCTTTGACCACAGCTCCAACCGCAGATACTAATACCCCCTCTTGACGTTCACTGACAACTCTATCCATTCTGAGATAACCACCCAGGTTATTATTCAATCTCCAGAATGCACCTCATCCTCTCACCCAACATTTTCCTCTCCATCTCTTACTGCACAGTCTTCTTCAATGGCTACCCCTCCTTCCCTTATTACTACTCTTCATCCTTATTGCCCTCCCCCCCCACAGAACTACCTATCTTCCTCCCACCCTCTTCCTTGTACTGCCTCTACCTCTGCAAATTTTTTGAGTACTGTTGTTGGCCCAGCCAAGTGGGATCGATTCTTTGTGAATCCCCCCAGAGCCCCCTACTCTGAGAATACCCTTCTCTCTCAACAGTTTCTCCAAAAATAAGTAGGCAAAGTTACCTTTTACAATTGCTCTGATCATTCACGCCTAGTCACAGTTACATCAGAATCCCAAGCTTGTGCACTATCTACCCTAACTGACCTTACTGGCAAACCCATTCCTGCCGAACCTCACTCTCTCTTAAAACTTGTACTGTAACTTTTTCTATCCCCCTGACTGATTGTCACATAGATGACAAGAACTCGTCAGACTGTAAAAATGACCTACTTACCTGCTTTGTTGATTATGATGCAGTAACAGTGCAGTGTAAGTCCCATGTCAATATTTCCAAGATTAGCTTACATAGACTTGACCTCCCCCATGAAGTTTATATTGGTGGATTGTCCTACCATGTCCATCCATATTGACCCCTTCCCCGTCATTGTCAGAAATGTTGGCATTTTGGCCACCCAACACTGTCACTCCAAAGCCCACTGTGCTCAACCTGGTCATGACATCTTTGATGTTTTATGAACTATCAAAACAAAAGAAAGAAAAAAAAAAAATAATGGAAGGGGCATTAAAGTTTTGTAATATATTTGACTTACGTTTGTTGTTCTGTCTTTAGCTTTCCTCTCTTTTTACAATAATGATTAGCGCTCATTCAGAGACCCATCAGACACTTTTTTACAGAGAGCTTTATGTCTCCTTAGCTTATCTGATTCATATGGGCCATCAAAATGATACTAGGAAAGTGGAGATGTATAGAATACCAGCAAATCCTAGGAAAGTCCCCTGATCTGGTCTCACTTTGGAAACTTTTTCAGTGGTGGTCTGGAAATGCAGACCACTAGGAGTCCTGATCAATTCTGATTGGCTGCGAGATGTGGGAGCTAAAAGATAACTGGGTGCAATGTAAGGTTAATTAGCTGATGGGCATGATATGCTAGAACCAGCTATGAAGTCCCATATACACATGACCACCAATGATCAGTTTTGGAACATTTATATAGTAATGTATGAGATCTATTTTTGTTTTTTGTTTTTGCCATCTTTCAAGATTTTATATATATTTTTTTCGATATAAATATTTAATATTAAGCAAAATAATACAAGAGTTATTTTAAATTATTGCATTAAGCTAAAACTGATTATGGCAAAAAATACAAGGCTTTGAAAGGAAAAATTATTTTTGTTTTGTTTTGTTTTTGCCATCTTTCAAGATTTTGTATATATTTTTTCTATATAAATAAATATTTAATATTAAGCAAAATAATGCGAGTTATGTTAAATTAATGCATTAAGCTAAAACTGATTATGGCAAAAAATACAAGGCTTTGAAAGGAAAAACTAAATGAAAAGTTGTCAAACAGATAGACAATGAAAACTTAAGATACAAAAGTTAGGTTCATGCATCCACACATACCATCTAGGAACATGGCTTACAAGAGCTGATCTATGTTGAGTGCCCTTTCATGAAATCATTTGCAAAATATAACCTCCCATTAATACCTCTATATGGGTATGCAATGTAAGTAATATGGATTTAAACAAAATCAGCAATGTATTTGATGAGATTAAGAATTAACATATATAAGAATGTATCATATATCCTTTTTACTCAATATTGATAGAAATTTGTCTGTGAATTAATATCAGCTGTATTAACTGTATGATGATGGGGTCTGAATTTTTTGTGATATAATATTATGCAACAGTCTAGACTTTGTGGCTAGGTCTAAGATGTTGGCCCACACATTGGAAGTCATAACATATATTTATGTCATAGGCCATTATGTCATTACAGCTATAGCCATACCCATCTCTGAAGGGTTAAGTCCTGTTTACAGTGGTAAGAGAAGAACTAATGATTTATGTAATAGAAGTCACTTTTCATCAAAGACCATGTGTGGTTCATTGCTCATTTTCTATTAAAATAGATTTCAATTTTCAAATGCATGTAGTTCCTTGTGCCATCACATATTCAACTGATGAAATTTAAATCAAATAAGGAAACAAGTATGGTCTTTCAAGTGGTGCATGATATTCCTTCATTTCAATTTGGCGACACCCTGATATTTGATTAGATGTACACCAAAGTCAAACAACATAATTGATCAAGTTTTGGTGATCTCTCTGTATCTGATGACTTGTCAAGCGTGGTTACGGAATGCCACAGGTGTTAAAATAGTTTCCTGTGATATTCTAGGTAAAAATCTTTCAAAATTTTCAAATTATCTAATAGAAATGCATGCTGAATAGTGCATGCCGCACTCATTTTTTGGACAAATTTGCTGGCTAAGTTTTAATTTCAAATAGCAGTATCTCCAAAACCATGAATGGTGTGAAAGTAAAATTTTGGATTTTAAAAAAATATCTTTGACATCTATAAACACACATAGTGGTTGCATATTCTGTTTTTGCTGGATGATTTGCTATGGAATCAATGAAACAGGAAATGGTTGTTTTAAAGTCAAGGAGTGTGTATATATATTGCTTAACTCATTATCGATTCAATGAAAAACTGATCTATTATGTAAAGATAGTTTCCCTGTCAAAAATATATACATGACACCTTTAAATTGATGATACAATCTGTAATAATGCACTCACATAATCACTATACTACAGTGCAAAGCATATACACTGTGCAGTCTTTCCAGCAGTTTGTTAAAGTTGTGATAGGTCTGACCCAATTAATATTCATATATGTGGACATGCAGAAATACAGAAATAAATGTTTATTAGTCTATTTATCTGATAGATATACATTTATCTATCTATCTGGTAGCTATGCATGTCTAGACTGATAGATATCTATTTTTTATTGTGTATTTAAGTCCAGATAATGAATATTAGTTGGGTCGGGCCTCACACAATTTTAACAAACCAGCTGTTTGTCTCTTGTCTAGTCTAAACTGATTCCTCTCACTAAGTGGTGGTTTGCCCAACTCAATTTATTTCTTGGGCATACCTGCAGATCATGCATGCTATCTGGATGTACTTTGAATATATTCAGGTGTGTCCTGTTATAAATTGGGCTGTAATTGTAGTGGAAGAAAGTCTGCCAGTGTCCATAGCAAAAGGAAAAGGTAAAGCCTTATTAGAATCAAGCGTTCAATTACTACTTTACTTCTTTTTATCAATTTTCACCTTTTTTCATCTAAATAAATCAGTCAGGTTTGGTATGAATGATTATTGCAAATAAGTGTTCTTTAGTTAGGTATTAGGGAATCTTGTAAGGCTATTGTCTAACAATTTTTTTTGCTAAAATCTTCCACCTTGTTGATTTTGACTTAAATGCATTTCCAGAGTTTCAGGGCCTCTGAATCTCCCTTAAAAGTTTTAAGACCCACCCATAATTTTTAAGGTGGTAGCAGCCACTTTAGATATGATTTTTCAATTTAACATAGAAAATTGGCAATTGTGACCTAACAAATAGATATAATAAGACAATATATATATATTTTCATAAAGCTTATAAAATTTCACGTAAGAGACCAACATCAATTTTTTCAGAATCTAAAAAATCTGGGAAGCGTTTAAAAAAAACGTATACCCTAATTTCGAGAGTATATTTATTTATGCATGAAAGCTCTAGCACAAACATTTTTAGTCCAAAATAAACGTATTATGACTCATTTTGAAGATAAATAGAAGATCTAGGGAATGTTGCAGAGTTTTTGCAATTTTTTCCTGTGCTTGTAAAAGTGACATATTTGTGAAAAAACACTTTTTGATACCTAATAATCACTTAGGTAAAATATTCCCAAAAAATAAAGTTAAAATTGAAAGTAAGTATCTATTATTCCCCATGTTTACGATGAGTCTGTTAAAAAAATAGTCAGAATGCATGTATATATATATATTTTTTTAGATTTTTTTTAGATTTTTTTAGAAATTTCATTCAAATAAAGAAAATTCTTAATTTCTTGCTTTTTTTTTTACTAACTCAAAGTTTTTTGGAGATTAAAAGAAAAATTGATCTCAGAAATCTCTCTAGGGTCTAGATAAAAGGGTGTGGTTTTCATCAAAATTGGCAAACAAAATAAAAAAATCTAAAATAGAAGCAGACTTTAAGCATAATCCTTAATTATTCCAGCATGGCTCAAAACTTATCCCATTAGCCTCGTTATAATGCTATCAGTATACAATCAACCACCTTAGAAAAATAGTTATAAGAAATGCATCATAAGACAAGTTACTTGAACAGAAAAGATTAATATTTGTAAAGACAAACAGTTATAAATGAAAGGTACGAGGGTATAACATAAAACATCAAGTAAATGTTTTGCCATTGGCTGAAGTTTATTTGGTCATTCCAAAAGAGCCATTTTCTGCCTCTCCCAGACTCATAACTCATGCCCACAGAATTAGCACATTTCTCTCAACTACAGGTTAAAGTTATAACTCTGGGATTAGACAATCTATAAATATATTACATCATGTATATTAAAAACAAATTAGGTAGAGGTTCCATCCTTCTTCATATTGATTCCCTCTAAAGGAGTAAGTTTTTGAGATTTGTAGTAAAGCAGGAAAAAACAAATACTGAGAGTAATATACAGAAATAGTCTAGCCATTTACAAAAATTTACATATCATTCACAAGCAGAATGCCTGCAAAATAAGACAAATGCATGTTATCACCTACTTATGACAAGCAGAGACCATTTGTTTTCACATTCCTTTTAAAAGCCTGTCATGAAACATCCAAAGACGATTCAAAATATACCTAAACATTTGTCTAGTTCACATCTGGGTCATTCTTTGGTCTTCCTCTGTAACCTTTATTTTTTACTTTTTTTTAAATACCCATACAAATTCTGTATCATTGCTACCTGCCTATACAGGGATCTCAAACTTAACATCAATATTTGCTGCCTTGGCAAGGCTCATGATATTTGAAAGTTTGACTGCCATTTTCGCCGCATCATCGAGATTGTCGCAGGGTAAGATTCTCAGGTTAGACAGTGCAATGAGAGCCTTTGCGTCATCCACGTTGGTGCCCTATTGAGAAAAGCAATGTAGCAATGTATTAACATTCCATATACATTAAAATAGACAAAGTAGTACTACATAAGAGATTTACATTTTGAAATTCCGGTAATAAAAATTAATAAACAAAACAACTTCTGATGGTTTTAGGTTATACAAATGTTCTACCATAGCAATTATTCCTTAAACAAATTATTGAAGCATATCTATGTATCATGCTAGTATTTTCAAAATATATTTATTGAAGGTATTTCTAAGTATTATGCTTGAAATATATGTAAACAAAGCTGAAAAATACTTTTAATGGAGGCAAATCTGGTGACTAACCTGAAGTCTGACAACAATGGGGATCTTTAGTGACAACTCTTCTGCTGCAGCAATAATTCCCTGTGCAATAACATCACAACGCATGATGCCACCAAAAATGTTGACCATAATAGCATGAACCTGAAAGATACATAATTTTTTTTTAAATAAACATTTAATAATTATCATATATAAAGCTACTATCTGCTAACTGAATGTAAACATTATTATGCACATGATATATAAAAAACAAAAATTACTGGCAATAACATAGTAGATATATTGTAAATTGACAATTACTAGTAACTGTGTAAGCAAAATCATAACATCTCATGACCTTTCTCATAACTGTAAATTCACATTCAACATTCAACTCCAAATGTTCAGTTGTGCTTCTTCAACCAAGATAATCATTGCATAGGAAAGCTCAACCTTGCGAGGGAGCTCATCCTACCTAAGACTCGGCCTTTTGTTTGTCATCATATATTGGAGCAATATGAAAAATCTATCATCTTCATCATCACCCATAGAATAAAGGAATATCCATGAGTGGTGAGTTCACACAACTGACAGTCACAACTTACCTGGGGATCTGCTGTAATAATCTTGAAAGCTTCCTTGACCTGTTCAGAAGTAGCTCCACCGCCAACATCCAAGAAATTTGCTGGTGAACCGCCATGTAGCTTGATGATGTCCATGGTAGCCATAGCTAACCCTGCTCCATTCACCAAGCACCCAATGTTACCTGTTATATTTCAAGCAGTATTAAAATGCATTGCATGACATTTCAGAAGAGTCTCTTTATAATATATCTAATTACAACAGGTCAACCTTTGTAATTGCAGATGACTTTTGCTGACTGTTAAACTTCACATCTTACACAAAAAACCTGTCATTGTCCAATCTACTTTCCAAATCAGCCAATTCTTAGTGCTCACCTGATGGAAGGCAGAACAGACTGACTGGCTACGACATATAGAAGTAGTCTTCACTCCTGAACATGCCATCACAGAAAAATCTAACAGAGGACCAGGCTCTTGGAGGGTGATTAGACTCAGTGGGCATTTAGGAAAGGGCTTTTAGATTATTCCTATCGGTAAACGAGTGTGGACTGTACCTTCCATAGGCCATGACAGGAAGAGAACCAGCTCCTATGAGGACTCTATTTTATGCTTAGGATCCTATTCATGCCTGCCATAACTAGTAGCACAAGTTGTGTTACAGATAAATGAATACTATGAAAATATATGAAAAATGACACAAATAACAGGCAGTTATTGCATGGATAACAGTCTATTACCATCTGGATAGAGCATATCATGGAGTCGACATCGCTCATGAATGTTTGTATGCACCTAGCTTACAAGACACACATGCATGAGACTGGCCACTCAAGTAAGTCTAAGGCCTGAATTTTCGGCCATTTGCGGGCAGCAAAGCCCACTGATCCCAGGGGTTAACAGAGTTAAGGGAATTTAAGTATCTATCATACACATCAAAATTTAAGGATATCTTATGAAACAAATGGCTTTCCCAAATGATTAACTTATCAATCAAGTACCTGGATCCTGGTATTACTTCATTGCACAGGTATTTCAAGTGAATGAAATGTTATATGATACATATTTTACTATAAACAAAAGAATAATCTCAAAAGCCAGTCTGGCATTCAACAACACAATCTTTACAAATGGCCAATCCATCATAGCCTACTCAAACTTTTGGCCAATGCAGTGGTCAAAGTGCATTGTGGTTCAAAATTGAAAGACATAAGTAAACATGCCCCATATGAGTTCCCCTCCCTAGTCTGCTATAGTAAGGGCAGACTTTACTGGTTCAGATGTAAATCTTTCTAAATCTAATACTTGAAAAGACACCTTCCGTACCAACATTATTCTTTTTTTTCAATCAAGAGAAAAATTATATTACAACAAATTTTATACTTACCTAATCAATATTACTCTTGAATCTTTAGTTTTACAAGACACTGAATTACAGCATAAAACTTACCATCAAGGGCAATGTAATTGAGATTGTGCTGTGACGCTTCAACTTCCTTGGGGTCTTCTTGGGACCAATCCCTCTCTGAAAAGATGTCCTTCTGACGGAATTCTGCATTGTCGTCGAACTTCATCTTAGCATCAAGAGCATACACTGTAGACAAACGACCAGCCATTAGTATCAAATAATGTTATCTAGGTAAAGTAAAATGAGACATGTATCCTTACTATATCAGACTGTCAGGATTATCAAATTATGATACATTTATAAAAACCTTATACTACAAACAAAATGTTTGAATATATAAACACAAAACCTAAAAATATCCAGTAATATTAAAATAAAAGGTAATATATTACTCTTTCCATAAGTATCTTCAGCATAAGGATTGATCTCAATCAAGGAGGCATCATAGTTAACAAAAGCATTGTAAAGACTGTGTATAACTGCAACAGTTTCTTCAAGTCGTGACTCTAGGCCAAGCTTCAATGCAATTTCCTTTGCCTTGTCATCAGTCATACCTGGAAAGAAGAGATCAGTGAATATTCAGAAAATGAAGTATGAAATGTATCACCTTTCCTTTTAAATCTAATGACATACACAGCAGTTTTTGAAATACATTGCAATATGCAAGATCCATACCAACTGCAATGTCAATGGGGAACTTAAAAATGGCATCAGGACTCTCTTCTGCAACTTCTTCAATATTAACTCCTCCCTGCGAGGATGCAATAATCACTGGCCCCTGCGAAAAATCAAGTACACAGTTCATGGGAATCTAACACTAATATTTCTAATAAGTTATTTTTACTTCTACGTTACGAAGAAAACTCACTTATTTCTCCCTTATACTGTTCAGAAAATAAAATAAAACCTTGAGAAAAAACTCACACCAAACGAACGTTCCAGCATGATTGCCATGTAGAACTCCCGTCGAGGAAATTTTCGTTCGCAAACCATGACCTTGTTGCAAGCAATTCCTTTCTCTCCAGTCTGCTTGGTCACCAGCAGGTCACCAATCATCTTACCAGCAATATCTCCAGCTTCATCAGCCCTGTGATATTTAATTTGCATTAATATCAGAATGATGTGGATACATGAAAAATATGCATTTAAAAGACAAATGTTCAGACAAACTGGTGATGTTTCTTAAAACATCTTTTGAAATAATACAGTTTCAATCTCTCCTTTTAGTCAAGATAATGACAGCCCATGCATGGCTTGCTAGATGGGGTTTTCTGAAATAAATCTCTTCCACAGAATATTGAAAAAAATCCATAAATTATCATACTCTTGAGATATCTGATAACAGACACTTTACCAGATTTCTTACTAAAGTAATGGAAGAATAATGCACTTAACCCTTTATGCTAATTCCATCCTCAGCCTAAGGATACTGAACACATGGAAGCATACTTACGAGTAGACAAGCTTTACTCCTCCCTTCAGGCCACCTTTGAAGTACCCCTTGCCGCGGCCACCAGTAAGCACTTGAGCCTTGACAACCACATCAGTGGAGTCTAGGCCCTTGGCAATGTCAACAGCTTCTTCAGCTGTGTGAGCTACACCAAAACCAGGAACAGGAATTCCTGCCTTCTTCAGCAGGGTGAAGCTCACATGCTCATGGACATTGAGGTGCCTCTTCTGCTGCACTCCTGCCAGGGGTGCAACTGCTGCATTGCTCAGGACCTGATAGTATGCATGCAATAATACATTAGCTGCAAGCAATGTAGAAACACCATTAGGCATTATCAAATACATCCCAAATAATATTGTGCTACAAAAGCCTTCAACAATGTATTCAATGACTTACTTTTTCCTCATAAATTTAATAAATAACTCTGTTTGAACTGGTAAAGCATTAGAATGGATAAGATTCTAACACATATTCTTTAACTAGTAAACTGTATATAGCATTAACAATAAATGTAGGCAAATAAACACACACACACACACACACACACACACACACACACACACACACACACACACACACACACACACACACACACACACACACACACACACACACACACACACACACACACACACACACACACACACACACACACACACATTCTCACACACACACATTCTCACACACACACATTCTCACACACATTTACACTTACTCATACTCACTCACACTTACACTTACACTCACTCACACTCATTCACTCACAATTACATTCATTCACTCACACTTACATTCATTCACTCCCTCACACTTACACTCATTCACTCATTCACACTTACACTCATTCACTCACTCACACTTACACTCATTCTCACGCACACACACACACACACACTTACACTCATTCATTCACTCACTCACACTTACACTCACTCTCACACACACACACACACACACACTCACACATACACACACTTACACTCATTCACTCACTCACACTCACACTCACACACTCACACATACACACACTTACACTCATTCACTCACTCATACACTCACTCGCTCACACTTACTCACTCACTTGCTCTCATACACTCACACACTCACTCTCACACACACATACATACATACACACACACACACACACACACATACATACATACACACACACACACACACACACACACACACACACACACACACACACACACACAGAGTCCTGAACAGATAACATTTTTCAGAGGAATGGCATCTCCTTGCTAAATATATAGTTTCTAAAAATAAACCTGTAGTCCTTGGATGCTTTCTGTACAAACTCTCAAGATCAGCCAAAGTAACACATAAAATTATCCAAGTCATATGGGAAAAGAGAAATTGGCATTAGATATAATGCATATATTCATATTACCTAACATTATATTTTCATATGGCATTTTAAAATCATTTAATTTTTTAATTTTTTTCTTTTTCTTTTTTTTTCAAACATTTTTTCCTGAATTCACAAGCCCATCACCACTATCTGGTTTGGCTATCCATCACTGATGTCACTAAGTTTTAGTAAACTTGACAAGTGCACCAACACAAAAACAAATTTAATTTTGAAATAACGAAAATAATGCAACAATGACGGGCGTCTCACTGGTGAGACAGCCAGACAATGTTCTGAGTTAATCATCGCAGGTGGGTAATTTTGACTCGTGCTTCTTCAGAGAAGGATAAAGAACTAAGGATCTAAAGAGATCCCATTAATCTCTCCATTGTAGCTCTGGAAATACAATTTTCCTTCGCTTTTTTCTATCATCTGGATTGCTTCGATTTTAATAATTTTTTTTTTTTTGGCATTTGGAACTCCAGATATTAGACTAGGATCGTTTCTGAAGTCTATCTTATCTTCTTTGTCACTGTATAGTCTTAAGAATAACCCAGAATCAACACAGCACTGGAAACGCAACACTTCTTACCAGCATTACACCTTGAAATGAGCGGGCTGGCTACAAAAGGAAGTGGGAAATGCAATGCATGATGCACACGATTCTAAATAAGGCTATAAATCAATCAAACACATAAATGAAGTATAAAAAAATTAATAAAAGACATTATGAGCATAAATGTGTAACAGCATACACTGATAATTAGCCAAATATTGTTTTGACAAGCGCGTAGTAACACTGGTACTACTTAGGGCATCGCAGTAGTGTGTTCAGCGGTCAGTGTTGTGTTTTTCTTTGCAAGGTAAACAAGCTGATTAACGTAGAATTTGAGCGAAGAGCGCACGTTATATTTTCGTCATTTAGCGGTAAATATGAGGCCACTGCAGCTTAAACTATGTTCTGCCCCACTCTATTTCTTCCGCTCTATAAGGTGGCGGGGTCCATTTCCCTCTACCTATATGCGTCAGTTTCTTTAACCTATACCTTTTTTGTGCTGGTTTTGCGCATTATGGTTCTCTACTTTCCATATTTAAGCCTGCTTTACCCCACAATTTCCCTGATATACTTCATACCCTCCTCTGCTATCGATGCTATCAAATCAAGATCATCGATGGTGAAATGGTACTCAATCTCCTCAACAATTCATTCACAGAAGAAACAATGAAGTCATAGCATTTCCTGTAGAAAAACATCATTTTTTTCAACATAGTCTCTGGGAGTGGGTGTTGCTAGAGAGTGCTGAGTGGTCTTAAGCTGAGAGCAGCACTTTCCGCAAAGTTTTTCCCTTATTTGCAGTGCTAGCATTCATGTCTGCAGATTATTTCTTGTATCGACAACTGCAACTTTTTGTCATCTACAAGAATATTATATTCTATTTGCCATAACTCAGTGCATTCATACAGAAAAGATTAACCTTAGTATGTAAGGGGGGGAGGGGGGTGCAGGAAACAAAACCTCCATCACGTATTCACGGCAGGATAGAGCGCACACGAACTAGATGCGGAGCCAATAACCTACAATAACCTAGGATTTTTAAGGTACTAACCTGATTGATAGATGCCAAGTGGTATGC
>NC_091562.1:986419-988919 GCF_042767895.1 Penaeus vannamei
ATCACCATTACTATTATTATCATTATCATTACCAATATCATTATCATTATCATTGCTGTCAATATTATCATTCATTATATTATGGTCATTATTATTCAATATAATTTTTAATTATTATCATGGTTAATATTATGGTCATTACTGTTTAATTTCAATCATTATCATTGTACAGGAAGTTACATTGGGAATTCGCTCTTCTTTATCATATCTGAATTTTGAATTTTGTACACCGGGGGCTTCTGCTCTTTCAACGGCATTCTTATTCTCTATCTTTATTCCTTATTCATTTCCGTCTGAATTAACATCATCAAATAATATTTCTTCGGAGCCGCCACGGAGACCTCGACCGTAAACAAAGATCTCGAATTTTTTTGAAACTCGACTTGTATTACTAATTTCTTCTCTGAGGTTCTGTTCTTTCTTGTGAAGATTTGACGAAAGAAAGGATTCTGTTATAGATCTAACGCTGTCTACGAAAATCAATAAACTCATTTCGATACAGATGCCATATTTTGCAGATATTTTTCTCCCTAATGATTTATAATAATAAAAATGGTGTCTCTGCAAGTTAATATATTTTACCTATATACATATCCAGAGTTTGTTTTATCTGTATTACACTTTATAGCGAAAGCTTGGAAGAATCAAAGATATAATTCAAATATTACATAATTTCCCGTATGAAGACAAGTAGGCCTACAACAAGAACAACAACGATAGTTTACGAACGAGAAGAAAGCCTTCTCTGCAATTTAGTATATCTATAATCTTCGTCGACTGGTAATATGACACGGTGAATAGCCTTGAGATACGCTCGATGAGAACTTTCGAATGACTTAAAGAAGTCACGCGATATTTGATTGCCATGGTCACAACATGTCAACAGAAGGAAGACGGTATAAATCCGACATGCTATTGATATATGGATATGTTTAAGTATTATTCTTCAAAGGTACATTTCTGACGAGGAATAAACTCTGGATCAGTTATGAATGAAGGCAAAGTAAATGAAAAGCATTATCACTCTTTATTGTAAAAATGATAGGTGTGGCCACTGTAAAATTAAAGTGATTAACACACACACACACTCGTCTAGCAATCTTGCCGACCCGCGTCACCAATATATATATATATGTATATATATATATATATATATATATATATATATATATATATATATATATATATGTGTGTGTGTGTGTGTGTGTGAGTGTGTTTTAGAGAAAAGGTGTGAGTTATGTGGCGAGTGTTTTCCCTTTGTCGAGAAAAATGGTTTGCTCAGCGGAAAATAAGTTCTGAAGAAAATCACGGGGGAACTTGTGCATGACTTAACTTCAACACTCAGTGGGGAAAGTCAAAGTAATGAGCAAAAGCAGAACCAAATAATATCCAGTAATGGCCCACCAGTAATATACATTGTAGCAAAAGTAGATTTATTAAAAATGAAATCGTGATGTTTGTCTTGTGTCAAAAGGGAAGTAATAGAAACTGACGTTAATTTATGTTTATTGAACATACGTGATAATTACATATTAAGTGCTAACAAAAGTAATCGCCTTTATGTAAAATAGTAAATCTATGAAATTAAAAATTAATTTCGTTCTTTTCAGGAAGTGGCGATATTCACTCTATTGTCTAGTTGGCAACCGATGAGGTAAGCTATGACTATTTGTGATTTTTATTTTCCTGGTTTCCTTTCCCATTATCATTCGCCATATTCAAATATACACTGAAGAAACACACCATAATGTATCACGCAGATTAACAAGGGATAAAGGGACAGAGCTTAAAATAACCTCGGGTTTGTTCAAAGATGGAGCGCTGTGAGATTTCAGATGTAGATACATAAATGGATGATCTACTCGATGTTGTGAGATTTCAGATGTAGATACATATATAGTTGGATAATTTACTCGATGTTGTTATATCTACCCAATGCAAAACAAGCATTCCACTCATTTACTTGTGATAACGAGTTCCATACCATAAACAGCAGTCAGTATAGGAAAATAGGACAAAAAGAACATTTTATTTTTTTAGACAGTAAAGTATATGGAAAGGGTGCAACATATACATACCTTGCATAAATATTTATACTTATCTACTCTATTGGAGGCATGGTAGAATGAACAGAGAATGCGTTTCTTGTGGTGCCAAAGTCTCCTGTTCCATCAGGAAGAACTTGAGAAACCAATGCTTTTGTCGTGATAATCGACACATTTCTAGTAAATGCCTTTGCTTCACTATACTCTATAGCATCGAAAGGGTTTCCTTCATTTCCTGTCACTCCTTCAACAATGTTTTGTTTCTCGCGTACATGCATTGACTCATCTACACATGTTTTATCTATCTCATTTTTGGATACCTCGCTGTTCGTCTGGGCTACGGCTTCTGTGCTAGAGGTCGCACTAGGAATTCCCATCACAGCAATGGTTTCACCCCTGGGCGAAGTATGACTATCTGTCTTCAAGAAGTTTGAACTTCTACATGGATTTGGAAT
>NC_091562.1:1001419-1008919 GCF_042767895.1 Penaeus vannamei
AAATGGCTAACACTAATTACATCTAAACATCTATAAAATTATTCCATCTAAAAATTCAGACATTGTGTTCAGCCAAATTCAATAAGACATTCTCTTGTAAAAAAAATGAAATGCATTATCTTATAGCCTGCAAATTACCATCACAGTCATTTTTTAATCCTTTTGATTCTTAACTCTTACAGATCCAGATTGTAGCCCAGCTTGAGCCATGATTAACCAACTTGTTACCCAGACTAAACACCCTTCTATGTGCTGAAAGTGGCTATCAAATAATGAAGATATGAAGATGAGAATAAGCTAAAAGTCTATGGAAGATGACCTTAATTCTACAGTGGTGAAGTCTTTCTGTACTTACACACATTCATTCTTACAACTTTATGCATTTACCTTGCAGACTCTTATTCATTCATACAACATATTCTGTTTGGCAAAACTTGCTTCACAGACAATATTAAAACATTGAAATGTAGCAAACAACCAATATTTATGGACAAACAACAACATGAGATAATGCACTGGATTCATGATATACAAATATATTTCAGTCTGAAAAAGGGATTTCGTATATAAGGGGATCAATTAAACCACAAATATACACAATATCGCCTATCCAGAACATGAAGTAGATACCATGGTTGGCTCACACAACACAGAGAAGCCAAGGGTGGGGTAATTCACCAGCTTCAGGGATTTCAGCTATGCCTATTCCTCTCATTTTGCAATTTCAGAGACCTGTTTTCAAATTATTAAAACTTCCTTACTCAGCTATGAAACACATCTGACAGTGCACAGGCCAAGTATCTGCATTTGAGCAACTTCTCCATTTAATAGTTTTAAAGAGGCGAATGAAATCCTGCAACATGATTCAACTGATATCCCTAAATCTGAGGCATTACAGAATATATGGACAACCTATGCTCCTAAGGTAATAAGTGACAAGACGGGCAATTATAAGCTTTAGTGTGAAGAAGTCATATTGTCCTTTTTTACAGCAAAGGAAAATGGACTTGCTTATATTACAACACACAAGCTAAATTGTTCCTGTTGTCACTAGGCAGAATTCCTGAGCCCTTCTGGAAACAGCATTTTTTTTTTAATAGCACCCTGGACAATTTTTTTTTTATTCCTCAGCACCCTACACATTCCCTTAGAATAAGAATTTACTTTAGCTTAATCTATACTATCAGTTGTACTTTTCAGGTAAATTCAAAATTTCTACCAGTTTGCAAAATTACACTAAATATTGTTAAATTTAATTGATAAATTTTGGGATTAGGTTAGGACAAACCAGTGTAACAGGAGATTCACATGTCAAGATGAGGACTTTGATGAGGCATTGATGCTTGACACATCCTGACCTTACTCAATAGGGGAGAAGGTAAAGGGCATTTCTTAGGGTTAGTTAGGGTCTCTGAGATAATATGCACTTTTCCCCTGAATATCCAAGGATGCATACCAATAGGTCAGGGTATTCTTTGATATAATATGATTATCACTGTATAGTTGGCTACTAGTAATTTTTAACTTTCCTTTTATTACTGATAAGGATATAAGGATCACCACACAGATGCTGGCATTCTAATTATAAACATTATTGTGAAATCTTTACATGTTCATTTAAAATTGCTTCTAAGATAAAAAAAAAACAAAACAAAAAACATTACTACTCATTATTGATGTTTCAAACTTTACACATTCCCAGAAAAAAATATTCTGTAACATTCATCCACATAATGTAATACAGATCTTTCTTATCCATCTAGTACTAAGATCTTATCTTTGTACCACAGATCAGTCAGATACTCTGAAGTGACCCATGACTGACCAGCTAAAAGACCAGCTCTGCACAATGCCATATATACTTACCCCTAAACTGATGGATTCGCACTGATTATCCACTGCAATACACATTTCACAGGAGCAACTTGCAAAACCCATTTCACTTCCTATTTACACTTTTTTACACAACCTTCCACAGGTAAGGGCAGGGATATTGGTATATGAATACACTTTATAGCAGTATTAATAACATTACACAATAATATTAACATAATAATATTTTCAATAATCTACTACTTGTAAGGACGGCATACCAGCTCATTAAATTAACAAGTAAGGAGTCATATAAAAATATGGATCAGAAGACATCGCACTGTTCCTTTGTGTTTTAACTTTCACTCTCCTCAGTCCCTCAGGAGCACCTTGAGAATAAGATAGGAAACTGAAGCTTGACTGTAAGCAAGGCACGTGGAGTTCGTTGCCTGCCAAATCGTGGCTCGCTCAGTTATCTGGGCAACATTACAGTATAGCCTTAATTATTACTAAATATTAGCTACCAGGCAATATTCTGCAATATATGTATATATTTAAATATATAAGTATCCACAAAGAGACTCATGTACACAGAGGCATTCACAAAATTGGGTGACATATTTTGCTCTTCTGTGAGAATAGACACCAATTCATTTTTTAAGATTTACATGTTTTTACTTCACTTATAAAAATTGATTTCTGGAAGTAACTGATTTTAAGTGCAAATTTTCTGTTACTGGATATGTAACACTGTTCTTAAGCATCTTTGGCATCACAGAATAGTATTATTCAAACTTTTTAATGACAAAATTTTGCCTAAAAAAATAAATTATTTTGAGCCCCCAAACTTTAAAAAAAGGGAGAGAAAAAAATAGAACTACATTCCATTCATACTAATACACTCAAAACAAATAAACTGACAAAGAAATACATACATAAACACACACACTCATATATAAACACATGAATACAATTACCTAAAATCCAACTACTCATCATTTATTCATGCTGAATCATACACAAAATGTTTTTACAGTGTAGTGAAAAATTCCCACTATATCACATAGTGGCTCTTTAACATTGGTGACAATAAGAAAGGCTATACTGTTGTCATGGTACCCCTTAGACTCACTGGGCACATTATCATATAATCAACATTGCACTGGTGGTGGACTGCACGGCACTGTCAAAACGGCGGCCTAACTCAAAAAACAGGTCAGGTGGCTGAAAGTGGGCCGTGGGCATCAGTGTGAAGCCTTTACCACAGCATTATCAGTCTCTCACTCACAGCCTGCAGGTACATAGTGTAGGGACCACCCACCACCCCTAGGTGGCTCACAACCTTCCTCTCGCAGCTGCAGAGGCCACCTCCAGAACATGGCACCTGGGAAGTGGTGGTGGCACAGCTTGAATAGGGCTGTTACATTGGATACCCCATTGTTTATTTAGGTGTGACGTCCCATATCTCATTCAAGAGGTCTGGAAGCCTCTTGTCTGTTAATTGAATACGGTAGCACATCTCTGAGTTCAGATTCCCTAGGGTTCGTAGTTCTGTAAGAACATTTAACAACTTTCCTATCATTATTGAGAATGAGTTCATAGCACGTTTGTTTGCCACATACGCACTCAGTGCATTCAGGTATATTTCTTGAAGCTTTTGCACCTTGTAAGCCTCACGGAGGAATGGTCTGTCAGCTGAAAGAAGATATAGAACAATAAATTAGGATCAATGCATCCATGAAATGCCATCTTTCAAATGTAATCTGCTTATGACAAAAATGCAGAAGCATACTGAAAAGGACTGTTCTTTGCATATCATATGTGATATTGTCTCACCAACTTTAATTATGAACTATAATAACTGAATTAACATGATTAGATTTCAAGATAATAAAACATACTTCATATAAAAGGCTTTAGCAAGAGAAACCAGTTTTTAAATCCTCAAAATATTATCACTTGGTTATTACTCTTTTTTGGTAAGATAAGCAACCTTGTGATCAAAGTCTACTGAGCATTATCATATATCTACCTGAGAAGATGGACATAGCTGCTAGCAGGGCATACTCAGCATTATCCACTTTCATTCGACACATATTACGACAGAAGCGAAAGAGCATTGGAGCTGAGAATCCCAAGCCTGCCGTTTCATACTCAGATTCTGTGTAAGGGTAGCTGTTTCCAAACACGATAGAATTGGTCTTTGCGTCATAACGACGCGCAGCTCGAAGCATCATAACTTCTGATGAACATGCCTGCAATGACAATGAAAAAGTTAGTGTTATGCATTAACTATCATTCTATATAAAAATAGTAACTTGGGAATAAGTAAAAAATTACAGAGGAAAGATATTCAGAAACTTAACCAATCCAAAACTAATCCATGATATAAATGTGATTACGTGAAATAAATATGTCTCATGAATAAATATAAAGAAGAAAATTTTTATAGTGATAAAATAAAGTTATATAGTATAGAGTTACTAATATATGTACTGAAAGATACTAAATATAACCAAATTAATCTTTTCTTACTTGTTTCTTTAAATAAACATCCTAAATGCAATTGATTCATAAAAATCTTTTATTAATTAAAATCTGTACTAATTATAGATTGTAATTCAAATTTAGCAAGCAAATCTAGCATTACATAAAACAACCAGTTCAGTACTATACCTTATTTTTCAGTCCTGTGTATTTTGTCACTGATTTTAAAATTTCCACGTAACTTACTCTATCTTTCAGCATTATGTACAGAGATTCCTTAAAAGTAAATAACATCTAAACATGCATGTGGAAGGCTTACAAAGAGAGGCCAATATTGCTATTAGGATATCACATTTGGGTAACTGTGTAAAAATTTAGGGATGCATATAAATACTTGCAGCTCAATATCCTTTCAAATATGAGAGCATCAAACCGAACAGAATGTTCATCAATTCATGAAACGATAAAAGTCATAATTTGATATTTTTGACAAAATTAAATCAACAACATGATCTTTAATCCACATTAGTCATACTTGCAATTTCTATAAAAAAAATTGATTTATTGGGATCTCCATTGATTAAAACAGACCAAATAATTACAATCTTTTAAAAACAAAAATATGTATATTTTCAATGACATTGATACACTAAATTTACCTATAAATAATATTGCAAGCACTCTGTAAGCCTCCCAGTAACTCATCCTCAAAGAACAATGTTAAACTTTTACTTACCTAGTGGATCTACAGCAACTGCACCTCATTATCAGAGTGTTTTCAAATACAGTCTGCATGATATGCAAAAAAAAATCTAAATCCTTATCCTTGTTTTATATCCTAAGCTTACCTCCCCCTTTAACCCTTTTCTACAGCATTATCTACCTTGAGGAGTGTAATCTGGTCCTCCCTGAGAAGGTCACCAAACCCAGTCAGGCGCTTGGAGAACTCTATGATCAGTTCTACTGTCAAGATGGTCATCTTAGTGATGTGTTCGAACTTGGGATCTTCAGAGTCGTCGTCAGTTATTCCAATTTCCTAGAAGGAGCCAAAGGAACCACTTACTTACAAGAGCTGCTTCTATGTTTCCTTAAAACTGATGGTGGCAGACATGGAGAAAATCATTACCAGCGCTGATTATCATCCCTGGATTATTTGCAATGAGTATGAACTTTAACTGAGCAAATTGGTGGAAAAAAATAATGATACGTGGATGGAAACATCATCACGTCACAGGTTTCTGCATCTCTAAAATAAGAGTTACTCTTAAATTAGTTTAGAATGTACTTCGTTGCCACAGACATAATCATCGAACTGTGAATGACTTTCTCCAATTGCGTCTCTGTTGTCCGGGAGGCTCCAAGGATCTCTGAAAGGAAGACTCCTGGGTTTCTTTCAGTCATCAGATTTACCAACACAACCTATCTCAACTTAATAGGTTTCTTCTACACTGTTTAGGTTTTGTAAACCCAGCAGTCTCCCAAAGGCCATAAGAAAAAAAAACAAAAATTAGTTTCCCCCATACTAAATTTGCTCTTCGATACACCTTGAGCAGTGAAATCTTATCTTCTTGCTGAAGAGTAGAGAAGCCTGGCAGTTGCTTGGAGAATTCTACTATGAGTTGAACTGTGAGGAGCGTCATCTCGGTAATTTCCTTGAATTTCATGTCACTTGCCTCACCCTCGAAGCAAAACTGAAGAAAGGAAACAGAAGCCATATGGCAAGGAAATGACCCAAAATGATTCACAAGAAACAAGGGAACACAACAATCTTAGTGTTCAATTCATGAATATAAGGCAGTGGTATATGTACATGTCTTGTTAGTCAGAGCCCTGTATATATAATGGAATATATCTTTCAGAGAGTAATAGGTGCTAAGTGAATTTATGAGATGAAATAAACTAAAAGAGAGTATATAGCTTACTGAACTACCCACTCAAGATAACTAACATAAAATATGCATAAGTTCCTTTGTCTTCTTTGAGTTTGCATTCAGGTACAACCTATTTGCATTAATAAAAATCAAAATAAACAATATATATAAAAAAGGCTTATATTTATATCCTGTTTGACTTCTATTCTCATGCACACCACATGCATACACTGGAAAAGGGTTCTTAACATACAAATACACAAAACCATAAAACAACTTCCAAGAACAAGTCAGTAATCTAAAGACACTCAACGAAATCTCTTACTCTTAATCGAGTATTCTTGTTTTACATTACTACGTTTTTTTCAGGAAATTCTTCGGAATTTCATCTCATTCTCCTATCTTTCATCCATGCAGTCCTAGCACCCCTGGCATCATGCACACTTCCTCTAAATCATGGTGTAGTTGGAAACTCCTCTATGTAACGGATATGACAAAGGCCTAAATAGTAATCAATACTCAAAAGATCCCAAAGCTTCCATCTAGAGTGAAGACTTGATGTGTAGGGTATGTGTCATTTGTGCTTTTTATTTAATACTCACCAGACAGACGGAATCAATTACTGAATACAGGCAAAATGTTCACTGGTAATGCTCAAACTTTTCCTTTACTTATGTATTTTTTCATAATGTTATTAGACCACACCATTAGTCAAACACATATTTGCAATTAATACAATAAGACATCCATTTCTAAATCACACATGAATCTAAGAGGCAGTGAGTATTTGAATAACTATCAAAGAAATCTGAATCGAACATGGAGTGAGCAGAAGGTAAATAAAACTCTTTACCATTAAACTGATATTAATTACTGAATGCACATCTAACAAAGCATTACATTTATTGTATTTACAGACAATAAAACTAAAAAGCTGTATGACATATTTTGGGTGTGATCTTCAAACAGAGATATACATGCATAGAAAGAGAAGTAATGAACATGCTTAGACATTCAATCACCAAAAAAGATGAAGAAGACGAAGAAGGAAGCGAAGGCAGAAGAAGAAAAGTAGAGAAAAATGCACAGTTAAACAAGGTCAAATGACATGAGGGTCAATGGCAGGATGTCTATGTAAGTGTGTGTTTCTCTGGTTTTACAGTAAAAGCATGTGCATTCTGTAGGTCACAATTATCATGCACAATCAGCAAAATCTATGCAGTTTTCCAGATAAATCTATATTGTGTAATTATGGGTGAAAATGATGATATATATATTGATAGTACAACTGACTACCAAATATTTGTAGTAATGGAGACAAAGATGACAA
>NC_091562.1:1011419-1013919 GCF_042767895.1 Penaeus vannamei
GTCTTCCAGGTATATGCATTAATATGAAAGCAATATGACCAAGCCTGTGCAGTGATAGATAGACTATAGGTATGTTCAAAAAGCTGCCAGATGATATATTAGAGATTAAGATGAATATGGTACAATCCCAGTTGATTAAAGACATACTATGAAAATATTGCAGTCACACACAGAGACACCCACCCACACAAAATATACATGCACACAAAATTAGTCAAAAGACACAATCTGACGCATACATACAATATACATACAAACACACACACATTATAAAATATCTATTAGCAGTCTGGTATACAATTGCAAATGCTCACATGCACACACTTTTACAGTCAGTACCAGCAATATCATGATGATATGTTTTGACTCAACCCACAGCAATTTTGCAATACAGAAACATGTGTGTCATTGAGCAGTTAATAATATAATATTTTGCACTGAGATTAATTCCTAATTGCTTTTCAGACAAAATTGTAACTGAAAACTCCTATATCTTTACACATAAATAAGTATCAAGACATGCAAAATTAGTTAAAAACATGCAAAAGCAAATTTATGATACTCAGCTCCATCTTGATTCACTGGCAAGCCATTTACTTATCAGTAATTTCAAGATATACATTAATCATGATTTTTCTTTTCTGGTTGCAGTACCATCTCATTTATTCCTAGAATACAATTAGTTTGAAAATTCTAGGAACTGCAGTAACAAAGCTCATTATACTGCTGGACTGAGAGCATACACTAGCTATAATGGAATATGTATTTGTGTGAGTCAGGCAGTGTTTTGGAAGCTTAGAATAAGTTCCCATGGGCTTCCAAATCTTGCCCCTTCAAAATGAAGGCAAATTTGAATTCTGTTTTGATAATATGTAAGGAACCATACATACAGATTTGAGTACATGTATGTTTGTAGACTGAGTGCACATATGTGTGTGTAAGTGAGTGAGTGAGTGTGAGTGTGTGTGTGTGTGTGTGTGTGTGTGTGTGTGTGTGTGTGTGTGTGTGTGTGTGTGTGTGTGTGTGTGTGTGTGTGTGTGTGTGTGTGTGTGTGTGTGTGTGTGTGTGTGTGTGTGTGTGTGTGTTGTGTTGTGTTGTGTTGTGTTGTGTTGTGTTGTGTTGTGTTGTGTGTGTGTGTGTGTGTGTGTGTGTGTGTGTGTGTGTGTGTGTGTGTGTGTGTGTGTGTGTGTGTGTGTGTGTGTGTGTGTGTGTGTGTGTGTGTGTGTGCATGTGTGTGTGACTGAATGCTTACTAACATGTACACATACATACCTACAGTACATACATACATGTTTGTGCACATTAATGCTGTGTGTTTAGGTATATCACTTGACTATTTTTTAAAATCTAACTTCTTTTCTATCTATTTCCCTAACAAAGAATCTTAGCATGGCATTCACCCTCTCATACACAACCAATCCTAAAAAGAGGAATTCTCACTCTGTCATCCAAACCAGAAGCATCACATGCAGCAAATCTTTTCCTTCCTCTTCATAAACATCAACATATAAATAACAACCATGGGGAAATCTTTCAAGGAATCCTGACCACATGGCCTGAGTAAATTCTCCACTTACCTGTATTCTTTTGATATCTGCTTCTGATGGCTGTTCAAATTCTTCTTGGTAATGTACTAGAGCACTTATGAGTTCCTCTTGGTCACTGGTCATAGGTGGCACAGGCATATTTGGCTTTATGGGTTGTGGCACCTTAAAGTAAGAGAGAATATGCAATAATTATCTTTCCATTTACAGTATGGCTTTTCTGACTTTAAACATATAAAAATGTTATATAAACTGGCAGGTGAATATGTATAAACAATGACCTGTTCTCTCTGTCTCTCTCTCTTTCTCTCTCTCTCTCATGCACATGCATGCACAAAAGCATGAACATAAAACACAGGCACACAGGCACACACACACACACGCACACACGCACACACGCACACACACACACACACACACACACAGTGGACAAAGAAGTTAACAAATGGATATATATATAAATATACTGATATAGATATATATTTATACATGTACATATACATATGCAGTACATACATGCATATATCTTTACACAAATAAACATCAAACTGAAACCAAGAGAGCTTAACTTCACAGCAGATCATGGGATCAGCCCATGGTACATATTATTCTCTTACAAGGTGCATGACTAAATTGTCATCACAATCAATAATCTATTGTAGTAAGGCATGGGACCCAAGATTCAAACTGAAATTAAGTCCTGATCTTCTGTTTTAACACAATAACAATGCATTAAATTTCATTTTACTACTTTTCCAGGATATTGGAACTAGAATATAATGTGAATGTATTAGTGCAGAATATTAACACTTGAAAATTCCATTATACAAATTATAAGTACCTAAACATCAAATACAAGTCAATATATAATTCACAATATAGTTTTCTAATAAGTGACATGGGCAACCACTGCATCAGTGCTAATAGATCCACAGTAAAAATCATGTGTAGGCTGC
>NC_091562.1:1023919-1026419 GCF_042767895.1 Penaeus vannamei
GGAAGGAGGGGGTGGGGAAGGGGGGGGGGAGGAAGAGGAGGAGGAGGAAAGCAAAAGCAGGAGGAGGGGAAGGATGATGATGATGAGGAAAGCAAGAGAAGGAGGAGGTGGAGGAGGAGGTAGAGGAGGAAGAGGAGGAGAACAAGAGCAGGAGGAAGAGAAGAAGATTAAGGAAAATAATAATTAGAATAAGAATATGAATATGAAGAACAAGAATAAGACATGGACGACGACGACGACGACGGAAAAGAAGAAAATGAGAAAATTAGAAAAAAAAATAAGAAAAAGGAAGAGGACGGAAAAAACCATTCACAAGCCTCACACGAGCCAAGCGCACGCAGCACATCCCGAGCCACGTCACACGCCGGCCAATGAAGAGCACATCCAGGTTCCCGTTCCTGTGCCACGCCTCTCCTCGCCCGGCATATTAGGCAACTCACCCGCCTGACCCCAGTTTACGTTACGTTCGAGTACCGGTTATTTACGTTACCGACGGCGAGACCGCGGCGGCCGACGTGAGCGCCACTCGAGCGCCGAAGAAAATTAGCCCGGGACTTACGTGAGCAGATTCCCGCGCGTGGTTATTCGGCGAACTCCGGCGCGTTACCAGGCGGTGCGTGCCACTCAACGGAAAAAAGACCGAGTGACAAGATGAGTAAGCCCGCCTAACGGCATGGAGAGAGTCGAGTCACGTGGGCGGGTGAGTCACACGTTAGAGTGAGTGCCCACTGGGTGTCTCATAACAGCACGAGAGCTCCGAAACCGGTAAGATCCCGCCCTCGCCAATGACTATAATTCCGAATCTCGCGACGAAAAGCGCCCGGCCGCCGGACTGACATCTCCCTCACTGACATGTCCTAACTGTAACGCTCACCTGTTCGCCCCCCGAGGCCCCTCCCTCCCTGCACCCCCCCCCCATTCCTCCCTCCCCTCCAGCAATACCCGCGCCCAAGAACCTGCACAAGAAGCAACAGGAACGGTCATACCACGCGAAGGTTCTCGAACAGAGCTGCGTCCCCGAGCTTACCTGGAAAGAGAGAAAGAATGACATTAGCGCTTGGCAATGTTGGTGCAAACTTATTTACTACACAGAATGCTAAAACTGGTTTTGTAATTGTAATGGAAAAGGCCGCCGCTGGAAGTAGGTGAAACAAAGAATCGGGAGACGAACGCCGCATATTCATGGACATCCAGCCTTGGTGTGTGATTGGATAATATGAGTTAGTGCCCTTGTGCGAGGGGCGGGAGGGGGCTGCCTCCCCTCCCCGACTGCTTATACGCTACTGACCTTAGCGTGACCACAGTCTGCGGTAACACGACTGCTGCAAACACAACCGAGCCCGCGGCGAGCTAAACCCGGAGCAAGTTCGCGCGGAGGACGACGAATCGGGAAGAAACTCCTTGAAATAAACCTAAAAACCGGCTCGCCCAGCGCCGTGCTCTTGATGTGAACTTGACCCTCGCTCCGACGCTGGGTAATAACAACCCGATCCCCGTGTCAGTGGCTTTAATTCATCAACACGTCGGGCACGTAGCCCGGCCGCCCTCGCCACGAGGGCACACGAGACCCTGCCCAATCGGAGCAGAACGAGATCCGAACGAGTCTCTCGCGGACACACACCTCGGAACACACGCCAGCCCGTCCAGCAACCCGCCCGGCGCTGTTCTGCTGGGCGAGGCGCTGGCACGGCAACAGGGCTCGCTCGTGGCGGCCGGAGCTACGTGGTTGTTGTGGTAACAAAAGCATCGGTGCCGGCGCAGGGATGGGCGGCGAGAGGATTGGAGGGCGCGGGGCAGGTGGAGGCGGATGCTGCGGGCGGCGTGCGGGCATGGGCGGTGTGCAGGGATGAGTGAAAGCACAGGTGCGGGGCAGGCGGGAGGTGTGCTGGGGGAGGGCGTGGGTGTGAAGGTGTGGGAGGTGCGTGGGGAGAGGGGTAGTGGGACACGTGGGTGGGTGTGGGTGTGAGCGTGGAGGCGCAGTGGAAGGAGGGCGGGCGGGCACCATAACAACCACGTGCGCCTCGGGTTATCGCCGTCCTTCACGGAGCGACCTTACGGCACTTCGGTCTCATGGTGACTGGGGAGGCGGAGGCGGTGACGGTGTCCCGGGGACTCCGACTGCAGGATGTGCTGACTCCAGCAATGGTCGACATATGCAAACATGATTATATATATATATATATATATATATATATATATATATATATATATATATATATATATATATATACGTGCATGTATGCATGTACGTATGTATATATGTATGTTTGTATGTATGTTTGTACACACACACACACACATACATGTGTGTGTGTGTGTGTGTGTGTGTTTATGTATATATACGTATGCATACATACTTTATATATATATATATATATATATATATATATATATATATATATATATATATATATATATATATATATGTATATATATGTATATATATATACATACATATATACATATATACACACATTTATACACAAACACACCACACACA
>NC_091562.1:1031419-1033919 GCF_042767895.1 Penaeus vannamei
GAATATTTAGTTGATGTCTGTATGCGTCTCACTCTCTACTCAAAGAAATACACGCCTTAAATCATCCTAACATCGTGGTTCTTTCATAATCCTCAAATTGGTTAGGCCTACGAAAAAGCCAAACTAGATAAGCCCAAGATATTCGTTTTTTTTAGGAAGTGCATGCATGAATACACACGACCACAAGATATAATTTTTTCCCGTACCTTTTAGGGAAGGTTGAGTATCAGAGTGAGTCATAGAGTGATGTGTTTGAATGTGTGATTGAGTGTACTTGCATGTACGTACGTTCGTGAGTGCGAGTGCGTGTGCGTGTGTCTCTCTAGAGAAGAGGCCAATCACCGGAAGCGGTTTAGTCGACGTGACTATCGGCGAAGCCACCAAGGACACGCCAAGTACACATGGCGGCCGCTTCATATCTGGCGGCGGCGCGAGGAGAGATCGCCTCGGTGGGTTGGCCCCGGCTCACTCGGGAAGCCTCCATTCTCGCTTCGATCCTCATTCATTCAGTCCCTCTCTGCCTTCTTCGGGCGCATTGACTGTAGCAAAGATCAGCCGTCCACTAGTCTGCAGGCTTGGAAAGGTTCGTATTTTCACAACATCGGCGGGGATCGAAAGCGCCGTAGTCCTACAATGTCACCGTGACAATCGGCGTCACAAGAGATCACGAGTCCCCCTCGTGCCAGGCATCGTTTCTCTCGACAGCAAAGACGGCAGACAACAAACGACTATAAATAACATCGCATTATCAAACATACTGTACCTCGCCATTAAAACACCGCGCCATTATCAACAAACTCACCGCAAATGGTCTCACGGAGCATGGTCACCTCGAGCTTCACTGCCTAAAGCTACCGTCACTAACAATAGATAATGGCGACAATAAAAATAAAAAAGGAAGTAAATACAGTCTTCTGATAGTGATTTTAGCCAATAGCTTTCGTTTTAAAAGAAAAAAAGCACAGAAGAAAATCCACTGGTTCCAGAGTAGGCCTACAGAGAAGGGTGAAGTAATGCCTCCTGATGAGTGCTTCATCTCTAAGGAGCATTAAGGCTCATGAACGCGTTTTCCTCCGAGGATAAACTAACCCTTAAGATCCTGGCTGGTGTAGCCACGGGCGAAGAAGTAATGACAGGCTTTATATCATCATTATATTTATGAAGAACCGCTGACTCACTACCCCGTGTATGAGTGTATGTATGTGTGTGGATCTGGTTCACCCTGCTTCGCGGTTCATTCCTCAGTGTTTATGGCCCTTCCTGATGTTTCACGGTCAATTCAGTTAGCGTTCGGGACCTCGCGGCGGCGCCCTGGCTTCCCCGTCGGATTCCGTCAGGCTCCCGGATGTTGTAAGTCCCTGTTGATTCATTCGCCCTCAGACGCTGCGGTCGGAGGCGTCGTTAACAATCCCCATTCTCCAGCTTGGTTGCCAGCTGGGTTGTGTTGCTCGTGGGAGTTCGTGTTGCGCTTCCCGCCGCCCGCCCGCCCGCCCGCCCGCAGTTCAGCTCCACGACTCGTCCGCGCCGTAAAATCCGCGCTCGCTCTGCCACTCTTATCTTGCATCCCCAAGCGGCAGACGCCCAAAAAGCTGTCAGTCATGAAGGAACATCTGGAGACGGAGGGAGACGAGCCCACGCCGCCGGCAAGACTTCGCCGATAACGAATAAATAAACACCAAAGGAAGGCAGAAAAAAGGAAACGTTGGGTAAATGTAAATGTTGTAAACTTGCCGGAATGTCAAGGTGACAGAGATCGAGGTGTGTGTGTGTATGTATGTATATATGTATGTATGTATGTATGTATGTATGTATGTATGTATGTATATATATATATATATATATATATATATATATATATATATATATTTATATGCGTATGTGTTTGTGTGTGTGTGTGTTTGTGTGTGTGTGTGTGTGTGTGTGCGTGTGTGTGTGTGTGTGTGTGTGTGTGTGTGTGTGTGTGTGTGTGTGTGTGTGTGTGTGTGTGTGTGTGTGTGTGTGTGTGTGTGTGTGTGTGTGTGTGTGTGTGTGTGTGTGTGTGTGCATAAGTAAATAAATAAATTTATATACACACATATATATACATACAGACACATATCATATATATATAAATATATATATATATATATATATATATATATATATATATATATATATATATATATACATATATACATACATATGTATACATACAGACATACAAACATTATATATAAATATAAATATATATACATACATACACATATATTATACACATACATCAACACTCATACCCATATAGATACATATCTAAACACACACACCCATACATATAAAGAGAGAGAGAGAGAGAGAGAGAGAGAGAGAGAGAGAGAGAGAGAGAGAGAGAGAGAGAGAGAGAGAGAGAGAGAGAGAGAGAGAGAGAGAGAGAGAGAGAGAGAGAGAGAGAGAGAATCGACTTACTGAAAAGAAGGAAAACTTGCACAGGTGAATAAATAAAACGATAAAAACGCCAGGCCCC
>NC_091562.1:1043919-1046419 GCF_042767895.1 Penaeus vannamei
TTCGCTCGTTGTCGTCCCCCGCCTCCCGTCCCCTCCCCCTCCCCCTCCCCTTTTCACACCGCCACCCGACCCCCACCTCGCACCAACGACCTTGCACGCGTGGACGTAATAGAGGCAATCAGCGGCTAATTACTTGTAATAATGAAAGGTGGAGGCGTCAGACTGTTAGCTAGGTTCACACCTCCATAATATTTGTGTGTACGAATACGTGTGTTCCCAACGCACATACGTAAATGTGCACAAGCAAGATACCTTTAGCAATATATCCCGGCAAGTAAACATAACAACTAGCATATACGGATCCACAGTTACACCTGTATGCCCACGCGTTCAATGTCACATCCCGTCACTTCCGTTCATTATGCAAGCACACAAGCATAAGCCGGAATTTGACACTGAAACTTACAAAAGAACCGCCATTTACTAGGGGAAACTGGGCTGAATTACCGCATATGTCCTTCGGAAAGCAGGACCCCTTCCAGGGTAGATGCTCACTGTTGCTAGCACGCGCTGGGGCGTAAAGAGACCCAGTCTGAAGGCCCCGAACGCCCCTCGGGATACCAGTACCAAGGCACGCGGACCTTTTCGCTGGCATCGTTGGTTCCCGAAGTCGCGGGAAGGCGCAGTCGCCAAGGTCTCTCTGGCGCTGACCTTCGGGCGGCGTGTGCTCTACATCAGGGGCTGGGCTGCGGCGGCCACCACGTGCCTGGTAACACAGCTGGGAGGGGAGCGAGTAGGGGTCAGCATGCAGCTTTGGGTCGGGATGGGCGAAAAAAGAAAAGAAGAATAATAATTCAAAAGAAGAAAGTGATCTCAGCGCCTCGGTGGCGTTTCGACCAACAACACGTCTTGGAGGATGATGGCCTTTCGCGGGCCATTCCTCTCAAGCCAAACCGACCTCTATGAACACCCAGAGGAAAGACTCAAGTCGCCCGCCACCTCATACCACTCAGCGAACCGCTAATATTGAATCCGAAGCCTTAATTACCCTCGCGGGAAGGGTCAAAATTAAGAGCAGCGCCGATGGATTCTCATGAGGGCCTCAAGACAAACGCCGTGAACCAATTGTGAATGTGGTAAAAATGTGGCGGAGTTTTGTGTGCGCGTGACTTTGCAGAGGTCAAATGTGGCTGGCGGACGAGCAGCAGCTCCCTGCGGCTCCTCGGCCCACGCTAACTGTCTCAAGTTGTGCTCCTGGAGTTCCGAATGCGGCAGTGACCAAGCCAGTGCCCTCGCCCCCTCCGAGCTTGCCCAAGCCCCAGTCCCGCACCGCACGGCCTAGCTTTAAAGGCCTTGCCTGCAAGCCCAACCCGAGCACTGGCTTTTCACGTGCAGCACGAAAATTGATGGCAATTTTCCAGTGATTACCGCACGCCGAGGCACGAGGGATATCCGGCCGTGTGCGAGGGGGGCGTAGGGGCGGCGAGCGAGGAATGCCGCGCGTGGGATACGTGCCAGGTGAGGCGGGACCACGGACGTCGAGGGCAATATCCTCACGCTGAGTTCCTCATGGCCGCCTCCCCCTCGCCGACGCGCCTCACAAAATACAATCCCGCCGCATGTTGCTTGCTTCGCCACGCAGACCTCGCACCTGTGTCATGCATCATTATCGTCAAGCAGCAGGCAGAGGGGCTCGCCTGCGCCTCATGGCTCCTCCTCGGCGGCGACCTTGCCAGGAGCCGCGGCTTCTTCGGCGGAGGCAGCCGATCCAGAAGCGAGGGTGATAGGCGGAGGGCCGCGGCCTCGGCGCCCCGAAACGTCGTCACAACACGGCCGTCCGCCGTCAAAACACCCAGGTCGTCACCCTATCATGCACGCGCACACACGCGCGCGCGAACACATACACACACACACCGCAAAACAGCCCCCAGTAGCAACTCATGCTACTCTCCTCATCATAACTATCTTTCGCTCGACAGGAACGTCGCCCCATGCCAAATCTCATTAAAAGTGACTATAAAATCCTGGGAAAAAAACTCACAAGTTCACGAGGCCGAGGTTAAGGACCCCGCCTCCTTCACCCCCCCCCCTTCCTCCCGCCCCTCGCGAAGTTTCCATCCTTCCTCTAGCCGTCACACCGGACCCGGAAAGCTTGGCGTCACCTGATTCAGCCGCTCGCACACCTGCAGGGCCGCGCACCACGTCGCTCAAGGAAGCCCAGCGACTCAATATTTCCAACATGATACCCTTGGGGGTTGGGTAGTAGTAGCAGTAGTGGTAGTAATGGAAGTAGTGCTAGCAGTAGTTGAAGTAGAGGAAATAGTAGAATTATTATTATTATTACTGTTATCATCTTAAGTAGTGGTGGTGGTGGTGGTTGAGTAGTAGCAGCAGCAGCAACAACAGTAGTATCAGTATCAGTAGTGGTAGTGATGGTGGTGATGGTAGTAGTAGAAGTAGTAGTCGCAACTGTAACAGTAGAAGTAATAGCAGTAGATGTAGCAATAGTAGTAGAAGAAGTAATAGTAGCAGTAGAAGTAGCACTAGTAGTAGTACTATT
>NC_091562.1:1051419-1053919 GCF_042767895.1 Penaeus vannamei
ACGAAACAGTTCCAGGCCCTTAACGAAATGACGCTCTATGGCTTCCACTTCCGAATCCAGCCCCGAGTGAGAACACCCATCGGGAGACCACAATCCCTGCATCCCCAGGTAACATCCATCGCCCGCACTGTAAACATCCCGACCCCATGCCTCAAGCACCACAAACGGATCTTCCGCCCACGCCGCCTACTCCGCCCGTGCCGCCCACGCCGCGCATAGGAGGGCATCGTCACAGATGTCCCGCAAGGATCCAGTCCAGTCGCCATGACGTTGTCTATTTCACTTTCCTTCGACGCCGCGGCCGATGACCCAACCCCACCATTCATCGGTCGAGGGGTGGGGGGAAGGGGGGAAATGGGGGGGGTCTGAGAGAATGAAGGTGGAAGGAAGAGGAAAAGAGAGAAGAAAGGAAGGGACAAAAAAGAGGTAGGCGGGGAGAAGGAGAAGACGAGGGCTACTTGCCCTTGTTGAGGAGCCAGAAAAAGCTCTTTCGGACAGCTAATCTTCGGAAAAACAGTTGCAGAGGTTAGTGGACAATGTGAATGAACTGAAGCTCTGTTGAGGGCTGGTCCTTATTACGAGGATGACGTTAAAATCAGGGTTTACGCTACCTCTCCTCGCTGTAAATAATACCAAGGCCTTAAATAGCAACAATTTCCCTCTACGGAATGAGGGGTAAAACGTCATGATATTCACGTGCCCGTCGGAAAGAACTCCACTTCCTCTGGCTCGTCGCTGTACCTGGAACCGATTTGCACTACGTTCAGTCCCCCTTCTCTCTCTCTCTCTCTCTTACACACACACACACACACACACACACACACACACACACGCGCGCGCGCGCATACACACATAAACCTCTATGTATACACATGTATACACACACATATACAAATTTTCTCACCGTTTTCATCTTCCTCCCCGGCCCCCCCTCTCCCCCCCCCCTTCACCCTCTGCACCTGCACCACAACCCTCGCGGGCGTGTCCTACATAGGTGATCCGTGAGCGCATCTGTACCCTGCCTGTGCACGCCCTGTCTCCTTATACGGCAAGATACTACACGCTACCCTTTCCTTCCGCCCCCTCCCTCACCCTCCTTCCCTTTATCCCCTCCCCCCCTCCTCCTACCCCATGCCCTTCCCCCTACCTCCTTCGCCCCTCACACCTGATTCCAGGTCTTCTCCGCACACTCATTCGCAACGTTGAGGAGTGGCCCTTGAGGGAGGTGGATGTCCTTGAACACTCTTGCGCTCCCCCCGTCTCCACCCCCGGTCCCTTCCCCTCCCCTCGCTCGCTTCCCTCCCTTCTCCTCCACCCCGCCTCTCTCCGCCCTTCCCCCGCTCCCGTCTCCCTCTCCTTCCCCTTCCCCCACTCCCGTCTCCCTCTCCTTCCCCTTCCCCCGCTCCCGTCTCCCTCTCCTTCCCCTTCCCTATTCCCTATTCTCTTCCCCTCCCCGCTCTCGCCTCCCTACTACCCCACTCCCCTTCTCAACCTCATACTTTATAACTCCCCACATCCTGTATGACTCCTTTTTCGTTCGGCCAAAACATTTTGTCCCCTTGCTTTTTTAGCTTTCCGTTTTACTCGAGGTAAACTTCTACTTCTATCTACTTCTCGGTTTGTCGCTTTTTACTTCTACGTTCTCTCAAGATATGCCCCTTCCCCTTCTCTCTTTCTCTTCTTCTTCCTCTCTCTCTCTCTCTCTCTCTCTCTCTCTCTCTCTCTCTTCTTCCTTCTTTCTTTCTTCTCTCTCTCTCTCTTCTTCTCTCTCTCTCTTCTTCTCTCTCTTCTCTCTCTTCTCTCTCTCTCTCTCTCTCTCTTCTCTCTCTCTTCTCTCTCTCTCTCTCTCCCTCCCTCCCTCTCCTGCTTGCTTACTTGCTTGACTACCTCCCTGCCCGCCTGCTTCCCTCTCTCCCGTGACCTCAGCGCTCCCCATGCACAATCAATCCCGCCCTCCCCGGCCCCCTTCCCCCCCGCCCTCCCCGAGATGACAGCAGGCAGCGTGTCCTTCCTCGAGGCACGCTCGCTATGCTGGATCATGGCCATGTCGCCAGAGAGCCCCAGGAATGAGCGATATCCCCGCCACCGCCGCCTCCGCCCGCTTGGCCGAGCATTTCCCTTTACGGCGCGAGGGCACGCTCCGCACAAGCGAGCATTTACCTAAAACAAAAAGGACGTGAAGGAAATGACATGTTACCGGACAAGGTGGTTGGCCTTGGATGTCATCCCCCCCTTCCCATCTCTCTCCCTCCCTCCTCATCTGCATTCGTTAGCTGCATGTCCCTTGTTCCTCCCATCCGGTTGCCACACAACTGAAGAGTGACACCGGAGCTAAAATAAAAATATAAACACCTGATTAATATTCATACACGAAACATTGTGTAAACGCAGAAGAGTCGACGCCTGACGATGCATTCAGTATGCCAACGACCCATCCTGTGCAACAAAAGCGATATCAACTTCGGTGAATTGTAGATCAGCCCCCTACACGCTACGCAGT
>NC_091562.1:1056419-1063919 GCF_042767895.1 Penaeus vannamei
GATGACGACACCGGGCGTGACAACAGGTCATGACGTCACCATCCCACGGAGACGACGGCCGACGCTCGTAACATTGACCTTACGATAAAGACGTCGGTTTACTTACGCAAGCCTCGTCCAACCTCGGCTCTCGCAATGGAGGAAGTTAACTTACACGTTTCCTGAATAAAACGGAGTCTTGTGATCCTCAAAGCGACGAGACCAATTACTTAATTAACATGACGAAATAAAAATACCACAGAAAGAAAATAAAAATATCATACGACTTTGTGCAAGAGGCAACATCGGAAGAGGAAGTAGCGAAACGAAGGTCTAAGAAAAGTAGAAAATAAAGACCATAAAAAGAAAAAAAAAGCAATAAGAAAGAGCAATAAACATTATCGTAGTAAGAAAACTGAGACGGAAGAAGAAGAGAGATGGAGCGAGGAGGGGAAAATGAGAGGATTAAAGGATTACCAATAATGCGAATAAAGAAGAGAGGCAAGTGGAGAGAAGAACGTGGAGCAGGAGGAACAGAGGCAGGCGGAAAGTGAGGAAATTGACGAAGAAGCATTGAGAGATGTTCAGGATGAGGAGGGGAGAGGGAGGAGGAGGAGGGAAAGGACGAGAGAAAATGAAGAATAATACTCAATTAAATATCAAATAAAGAAGCACCACAATTGAAATGTGAAAAGAAAGGAAATGAACAACCAACTGGGAAGATAAAGAAAAGGAATGAGAAGGAAAGGAGAGAAGAAAAGAAAGGTAAGAAGGAGAAGCAGAAGTGGAAGAGAGGAACTGGGAGAAAGAGAAGAAAAAGGAGAAAAAAAGAGAAGAAAGACGAGAGACAAAATTCGAAGAAAGAGAAGAAGTAGAATGTGGAGAAAGAGATGTGATAGCAAAATGAGAAGAGAAGAAATAGACACAAAACGAGAAGAAAGAGAATGGGAAGCAAATGGGGAAGAAAGTGAAAGAAAGACAAATAAAGGGAAAAGAAAGACAAAGAGAGGAAGCATAAAAAGAAAAAAAGACAAAAATGAGAAGGAAGAGGAGACAAACGAGAAGGAAAATCAAAAGAAGAAGTAAAAAGAAGCAAAAAGTAAAAAAGGAGACGAAGGAAGAAAATACGGAAAGAGAAACGAAAAATTAAGGAGAATCAAAAGAGAGGAGAGAGGAAGTAGAGAAGGTGAGACGAAATGAAAAGGAGAAGAAAAACAAGTAGAATGGATAGAAGAACGAAATGAAAATAAAAAATTACAATCATTAAAAGTAGAATGAAAAGTATAAGAACCAAGAGAAAAAATAAAGAACAAAAGAGAAACAAAAATCCGACGAAGGAGCACAAGGATCGGGAGAAGGAGAAAGAAGGAGGAAGAGGAGGAGGAGGAGGCAAGAGGCAGCAACAAGGGTGAGTGAACTTGGCTTGTCCTTTACGTGACTTTGAGCGACGGAAACTCGCACGATCAGGCCCGCCATTTTTTACTCGCAGCCAACACTCCCCGGAGGTCCCCCAGGGTTTCCCACACTCTCTCATTTTCGTCTTATCGCTAATCCCTCTCTCTTCCCCGATTGCGCGGACGTCCGTCGGAAGGAAGTCTCTCTCTCTCTCTCTCTCTCTCGGTCTTCCTCCTCCTCCTCTTCTTCCTCTCTTCCTCGGCGAAAGAGTGAAGAAAACGGGGAAGTCTCTCTCTCTCTCTCCCTCACTCTTCTCTCTCAATCGGTCTTCCTCCCCCCCTTTCTTCTTCCTATCTTCCTCGGCGAAAGAGTGAAGAAAACGGGGGAGGGAAATGCAATCAATATAAACCCCTTCGACGTCTCCTTTACAGCCCCGTGCGTCTATTCCGGTTTGTGGCCTTGCGTTTCTTTTCTTTGCGTTCGCTTTCTTTCTTGTTTGCTTTTTGATTGTTGTTCTGTTTACGCTTCTTGCCTTTCTCGCTCTCCGCCTGCTGGCCTGCCTGCTTCTTCTCTCTCTTCATCTATCTCTTTTTCTTTCTGAACTCTTTCTTTCTTTATTTATTTCTTGCTGTCTCTCTCTGTCTGTCTGTCTGTCTTTCTCCCTCCCTCCCTCCCTCCCTCCCTCCCTCCCTCTCTCTCTCTCTCTCTCTCTCTCTCTCTCGCTCTCTCTCTCTCCCTCCCTCAAATACAAAGCCCCTTGTAGTGCTCGAACTCCGCGTCGTTCTTCCACAAAAGAAGAAAAAACTGCTATGTTCTCCTAGTTTTTTCTCCTTGGCGGGGGGAGGGGGGGCGGGGCGCACTTCCTACCGCGACAGGAAACAGAGCAACGTCCTATCACGGCGAGCGAGACGGAAGGCCGCACTAACAGAAACTTTATTGCAATTTGGGGAGAGCTAGCGCCGCGATTGCTATGCTCCGCCGTGATGGATCGTCGCCCGATTAAAACGTCACGGCTCCACGTCGCAATCCCACTCGGCGTCACACTCCAGTCGCTCCGCCCGCCGTCACTGCCTCCTGACCTCTCGCGACGCCGGGAGTGGGTTGCGCACGCCCCTTGCCTTTCCCTTTTTACCTACGGATAAACGGGAATATCTCTCGTAGATTTCGCTCGCCTCATATCCTGGTTTCCCCCAGTCGCTAAATGTGTCTCTGGATTATCTCTCTTATTTCGGGTCGTCTATACAGAGCGTGGCTTATCATCAGGTCGATGAAAATGTTATTCAGTCACAACCTCGGAATCTCCTAAACTCCTCCAAAACAACCTGCTGGAAGAAGACCTGCAACACCACCATGCAGTACACGCGCCCAGGGCACCCCAGCCACCAGCGCAGGGGCGGCAGACGAGACCCGAAATAGCTGCGCACATGACACGATGCACTGAAGGAGAAGGTGATGAGGTCGCCGAGGAGAGGAGGGGTCGTTGTCGAGCGGCCTTGAAAACGTTGGCACACTTTGGGCCAGCGACCCCGCTCTGGCCGGGCTCCAGCGCCTCCCGGGACCCAGCTCGCGGGGCGGGCCGGGGCTCCACGCGATTCCATTCCCTAGGTCAATAAATCACTTGTTGCGGGGGTGGGGGTGGGGGTGGTAGAGTGCAGGACATGGGATAGGGAAGGTGGGGAGGGAGGGAATGTCGAAAGAAAGAAACAAGGCCTAGGAAAGTGCAGGACACGAAAAATAGTAATGGGAGAGAATAGTCATCAGAAAAAAATGCTACAAATTGCACGGGGAAACGCCAGGAGGCGACGAGGCCTTGGCACCGGGGCGGCAGTAAGCAAATGGAGTAAACAGGCGAGAGAAAGGAGCCGCGCACAAGGTGATGCCACCCAAAGGGAGCCGGGAAACCCAGGCTGGAAGTGCACCAGACACGTGAGTCAGCAGCACCACACATCCTGGTGCTGACCGCCACCACCTCGTCAGCTCCGCGACCATGCGCTGGCTCGCTAGTACCATTCCACTCGGTTCACTGTGTCAGGACGGCACGCGCCTCTTACCTGGTCACCACCATGACGGCCAGAATGGCCATCTGTCTTAACGTTAGCAAAGTACAAAAAAATGAATCCCAACCACCTGTTTCCCACCTGGTTGGAGCCGGTCGGACGAGAGCAACCACCTGTCCCTACCTGGCCACTGCCTTGCGATGGGAACTACCACCTGCTCCCACCTAATCCCGGCCGCAGCATAACGGTGCATCGCGAGGTGCTGCTTGAGCTGCACACGTCCTGACCGGCAACTCTCCCTCCTCGCCTCCCCACAAGGGAGCTTCCCCGAGAGCCCCGCAAGGCTCACTTTGCCTTGCCTTCGAAGGGGATCGCCGGCCCAATCGCCTCGTCGCCGCGAAAAAGTTTCGGCCCGACGCCTCTGATAACTGAGGATTGTCCCTATTATGGCCACGCCTCATGATTTTTTCCTACATGGCAAATCTCGCTCTACGTGACGGGGCACCTAATAACCGACCGCAACGACGATTGCCTTAAACGCATTAATTTACGTGTAAATTATCCCGAGAGAGTTCCCTGACAGGACATGGAACTCGACAGTTGCGAAAATGTCCTAACGGTCCTCAAGTAATATCTCCCTAAGACAGTTTTTAGCCCTTGGATGTTGCGCGCGGCGAGCGAGTGCCGCGTCGCCACCGCCGCCGCCGCCACAACGCTGCAATTTGTTCGACTTGCTGCTCATGCTAAGATGTTCGCTCTCCTCAAACAATCAAGTTCTGTGAGAACAACGCCCTCGTCGGCGACTGCCACACCACAACCAGCGTCGGCGCGAAGGCAGAGGCTCGCGGTAAAGCTGCTGTAACTTTTACTTTCCCAAAGCCCGACGGCACAGGCGATGGGAAGCAGCCTCTCCTCGTGACCACTTTGCAACTAATGTGCACAAGATGGCCACCGCAGATGAAGCGGCCTTTTGTCCCCCGCTGGCCCGGACAGCACCGGCGGGCGGAGGCAGCGAGGGCCAGGTCTTGTGCATATTAACAAGAGTAATTGCACGCTGATACAAAGGGCAGAGAGAGGCAGGCGATCGCAATGGTATGTCTTCGCCTAATACACATACAGGCCTTACAGTTATACATAAAGACTGTGAATGCTTTATAAACGCAGTGTAGCAACTAATTTTATTTGCTGCTGCCATATCCATAACACTCCGACTAGCACTTATCCTGCCTCCCCAGAACTTTATTGAGCAAAACTGCAACAATATTTCGCCGTAATAGGACGGATCTAATTCTTTTTCGACAAAGACGAGGTTGGCCAGGACATAAAAAATGGCATCCGCCCTTTCATCAGCGCCACAATAACAGCTGAAATGCCCCGTGACTCTCAGAACGAAGTTCCGCGAAGCTGACATATAGCGGGAGGGCGGGGGAGGGGGGGGGTTGGAAAGAGGAAAGGAAAACGCGGGAAGGGGAGGCCAAAGGGTTGTGGGAAGAGAAAAGGCAGGAACTTAATCATTACTTTCAACGACAATCCTAAGAGTCCTTATGTTCCACACTTTAGTGATATAAATCGAATATTATGTAATACTAGACACGCGCACCGTCAAGCGGCCCTCAGACCCTCGCCCTCCCCGCTACCTCCTCCTCCAGCCGCATACAAATTGCCTCTTCTCCCTTTCTAGCGGACTTCTATCGCTGCCGGGCCGGGCTTATAAAAGAAAAAAGAGGAAAATTCTGTCTTGCCTGGCCGAGAGAAAACGGCAGGCGCGCCCCTGACCTTCAGGACACACAAGGGACACGAAGCAATGGTCAGCGTAAAAAAAGGTCACCCTCAAATACCCAGAAGAGGTTACCTGCGTTACCCTGACACTGACATGAATAGCTGACTGGCCGGACAGAAAGGAGGAGGGAGAGGATCTGCCGCTCGCCCGTCCGCCCACCTGCACGCCCGCACGCCGGCCCGCCCACCCGCACGGTCCGGGGACAAGAATCGAAATATAATCCTGTACCAAATGACCCGAGTCGTCATGGGTACGGCAGAGAGACGACTCCAAACGATTCCAAATTATACCCTTGGACTATCGACCCTACACTTCCGAGAAGACAATGTCGGCGAGTAGGGTGATGCCAAACATTTATTAACACGCATGGTTTTGGGGGCGTGTCATTTTACATGCCCCTTTATGCAAAATATAGAAACTGCTAAGAGATGCATAGATACATATGCCTGCACAATCCAAACCACATCTACACATGTGTCCACAAACGCACGTGTGTACGTATGAGTGAATGGCTGTGTTTACATATATCAAAGAATGCATGCATATAATTCATGCACGAACAAGTGCATATATATATACACGTATATAACATGTATGTACATACATATTTCTCCATTCTGAGGCATGACATTGCTGCAGATACCATTTCCTTACCTGAATGGTCTGCGGGTCCTTATAAAATTCCCCTGAATAATTTTCCACGAACGGTCAAGGCTTGCAGTGTTCTTGGAGCTGCGGTTCCCCTCGCCTGTGACCTACATTTCGCCGGAGATTCCCGAAGAGGCATTTCCTACGCAGAGCCGTCAGAAGGAATGTCTTTTTTTTCCTTGCCTCTCTCCCCTTCTCCTGGGCAAGGGCGCTCGAGCTGCGTCCCGAGGGCTGGTCGCGGTCAGCAAGATGCTACTCGATGCAGGATTCCCCTTGGTCGCCGCCGCCCCCCCCCCCACCCCCTCTCCCTGCTCTCTTCGCACGCTCGTTGCTGCAATGGGGGGGGGGTCTTGCTGCCCTTCCTGTGGCACCACGGGTGGGCACGAGGGCACGCCACGTGCGGGACGGAATTGCAGCGACATCTGGAGCGGCAGATGCGACACGCAACTCGGGCGTCCAAGGTCATCCGTATGGAGGAAGGAGTGAGGCCCCGCCAGGCTCGCGCGAGAAACTGCGTAGTTACAATCCCGACATGAGGAGTGAGGCTCCAGCGACGTCCCTCATCGTCCTCCTGCCGGAAACCGCCTCATGCAGGATGTGCAACCTAGAAAAGAGCTAGGGATTCCCGCCGCCGAAAAAGTGCTGCAATACTATAGCTCAAAACAAACAGCCCATTCCGAAAGAGTACAAGGCATAAATAAAAATAGACCGAGAAGCGACAGCACGTGAGTAGACCTGAGGGAGCTGTCAGCTGGCACACCTGCCGGCACCAGGGCACACCTGCGCGGGGAGAGCGAGGACAAAGGCCGCCGATGGTGGTGCGAGGCTCCGCGAGGTGCCGGCGAGGCAACACGTGCTCCGCGCTTCTGTAATTAGCTTTACGGCTGCTGTTTACGAGGCTCCGCAACGAGCCTCGCATCGTTCCCGCGCCAAGCAAGTGCCCTGCATGTACCCTGATGAGAGAACGTGCATGGAGGGCTCCTTCACGGGCAGCCGACGCCCGAAAAAGGGCGAGGACACCTCCAGGTTCGTGCGGTCCAAGCAGCCCTTCGCAGCGGCCTCCCAGCCACCTAGCGGCACATCTCCCCACGTCTCGTTGACCCTCAAAGACGCCGCGAAAACAAAGCGCCGATGACTCAGGCTCTTCCCGAGAGACATTTCCGAGGGCGGCTCGCTGTCCGGGCCCGCGACCTGCCGCTGCCATGCCCGGTTGCGCCGCCGTGACGCAAACCCACCGCACCGCCACCTGCCTAGCGGACCAGCTGCACATCCTCTTCCTTTGCGGCTACCGGCTCCTTCTCCTCCGCCTTCTTATCATCGTCGTCATCGTCTTCCTCCTCCTCCTTATCGTAGTCATCATCTTCTTCCTCCTCCTTTTTCGCCATATTCTACCATTAACAACTTTTAGCAATCTTTTACTGATCGCTGTGTTGCACACACACAAAAAAAAACTTTCCTACTAATTCAATCTGGTTTGCATTCTAAATTTTCCGAATTCATCCTCTTAATATTCTAGACATCCCTGTGCGTGCGTGCGTGCGTGTGTGTGTGTGGCAGAGAGAGAGAGAGAGAGAGAGAGAGAGAGAGAGAGAGAGAGAGAGAGAGAGAGAGAGAGAGAGAGAGAGAGAGAGAGAGAGAGAGAGAGAGAGAGAGAGAGAAAGAAAGAGATCGAATCACAAATGCTGGAAAAAATGATAATCA